>NC_056730.1:1149763201-1149778425 GCF_019279795.1 Protopterus annectens
TAAAACGTGTAAGACAAAAATTTAGACATTCTATGAAAATCTGGACAGTTGAAAGGTAAGGTGTGCCTCCTGTCAATTGGCTACTTCATAGTATTCTACTGGGGTATATTGCATATATTACTGCTTAATGACAGCAGATGCATTCGTAACAGGAATTTATGGGTATTTTCCTGTTCTACTACACAACATCCTTTCATAATACCAGTTGAGTAGAGGTATTAAGGTAAAAAAAAAAACTTTTCAGTGATGCCACAGCATTACCCACATAAAATCCTTAGTACACACTTTACTTATTGCTGTGAACTTGGAGGTAACATTATTAGTTATGTGATGAAAAGAATATTGGCTAAACAGCACCTCATGGTCATAGCTCTGTCCATTTGAAGAAGATAGCTTTGCTGGAATATAGAGCTATTGCTCAGATTGCAGTGCCTGTTGCAGCAGTCTGATTCAGTAACTGAACATGTTTTGGTGAGCCTCACGGACTCCCAGCACCAGCTCTACAGATAATGAAATTGTTTTTATTTCTCAATGCCTGTGAAAGCCACAGTGACTGGCCAAAGCTACGTATGAGCTACAGGCAAGTTCTACAGTCTGCTACCCCTGCCTCACAGCAGCATCAGCTGTAGAGATCTTCAGTTTAATGTGTGTGGTAAATAATTAACATTTGATTTGGCAGTGAAACCTAGAGTAATTAAACATTTATTGTACTGTTTAGAAGGCAATTAAGTTAATAGCCTTCTTTTAAATGTCATTGTGCAGTGTTGCTTATCTTGCAGCAATGATAACTTGCCTATTCCAGAGGATACAATGGGATTACTAAGCTGTTTCATGTCTATCAGTGTTGTTTTCAACACTTCATCTCTACTGACAGTATTACTTAGCAGAGCCATCATCGCAGAAGCTTCTGTACCATGTCCCATAGTGGGCTTAGGAAAGGATAAAGTGTGCCTTTGAATAAGGACTGGGAAAGGCATCTGCTATGTGCAGCAGCTTCCAGCATAGTTTAAAGCAAAGTGGATTAAAGATGATCTAATTCATTTTGGGGAAACAATTTAAGGATGTTTTGGGAAAATAGGAAAAAGAAGAAATTTGTCCTTGGTACAACAAATCTACTCTAACCCTTTAAAGAACTCCATCTGTAAGAATGGTGTTTTGGAAGGGAAACGTTAAAGAAGTGGAGCTGTAAATGATATAACATGAAGAACAATTCATTTGGTCAGGGTAAAATTACATGTTGACAAAGTTTTCACTGAAGAAGTAAGAAAACTGAATTTGGGCCAGGAAAAATATATGCCTGCTTATTTTCCTATCAACAAAAAAATTGCTTAGTTACTTATAATGGCACATAAATAAGAAAACATTATTAAATGAAGTACTATTTCCATTTTGGATTGCACACTGATTCAATGATTAAAATGTCTGCATAAAGTTTTGCTACCTCATTAAATTAAGTGCTCCTGCATTACCTAATAACTGCATGACTAAATCTCAGGTTAATAAAAAGGTCTTTGCTGTCATGCATATACAGTATATTATTAGGCAAACATACTACCCATAATGTTTTTCAGAAATATAAATATAATTTTCAGAGTAAGTATTCAACAATAAGGACTTTATGCCATCAGTGTGTGGGTGTGGAGGATCACCTAAAATCTAAATAAGGAAAATAATTAGCACTGCTTAGTGAACTGAAAGAGGAGATGACAGTAATACCAGAAAACACAGATTTATCACTTAGATCCGAGGTGATTAAAGAATGTGTGCGCTAAACCAGAGTATGTACTGTCTGTCAGCTGAAACCTGCCACCTCCAGCTCAGAGCAAGGCAATATGATAGTTTTAAAGTTTTCAATACAGTTTTAGGAGGCAAAGGAGTGTCTATTATTTGGTATGCTATTCACTATCTTTTAAAAATCATAATAACAAAAAACTGATTTTCATAAGACTGCATTATTACATTCTCAGTGTAATAAAAGCAACATTTCTGTAGCACAGTTATGAAAGTTGTACTATAGACAAAATAACACATACAATTGGGAAAAAATGCATACTTTTAATGACTATATTAAAGAACAACTATGACATAAATACATATTCTTTTTCCAGGACTTTATTTTCCTCCTAACAAAGCAATAACCAGCAAAAAAAACAGAGAAAAATACTTTGAACAAAACCAATAAACCAAACATACAAATTCAAGGCAGTGCTAAGATCCACAGGAAAGCATGTTGAACTGTATGAAGAAAAAAGTAACTTTAATAAAACAAACACATACAAAGAAGTTAAGTGCTTTAGTCCAGTACACATAAGGACTTCATCAGAACTTCTTGTAAGAATGAACAAACATGACCAAATAGTATTTGAATAACTAACATGTAATCAGTTACAACCAATCATAAAAAGCAGATTAGCATAAATAATAAATACATTTAAAACCATGGAAACACTAGATAAAAACTGCATGAATAAAAATCATTCATAGACAGGAGATGAGTAAATTCCCCTCATGAAACCAATAAATAATATGCATTTTCATACTAAACTTTTACAATTTTGCAGCACACAACTGCAGCACACTTCTTAAACATAAAGCATCATTAAGGCCAAGAAATACGCAGGCATTCAGTCTAACCTGTTACAATAACTCTCTGTATTCAAGTCTATACTCCCAGGGACCATGCCTAGGACTGAGTAAAACCTGTTTCAAAATAAAAAAATGTAGTATTTTGGTGCAATTTAATTTATGTTTATAAATTGTGTTGCTCTCACTTGCTTTACTAAAATCATAGTAATGCTCATAAATTCTGTTCTTGAATGCATGTTCAGTTTTACCAACATAGTATGAGTGGCAAGTACTTCAAAATGCAATTGAGTCAAAAGGCAACCACGAAATGAAACAATCGCCTCCAGGAAGTCAGCCAAAGCTTTTTATTCCAAAACTTCAAAATGCAATACAAACTATGACCTTGGAATTAGTCACAGGTGTAATTCAATTTAAACTCGTAGTTCATTGTCTTCAACCTTAATGCTTTCCCTCATAAAGCTAGGTGCGTTACTTACAAAAGCTGCATTTGTTAAACCTTTAAACCTCCTATTGTTTAAAGCAAGAAACAGTAGCTACCTTTGCTGATTCCAGCTTTTCCTTAATAGTTGGTTGTTTTCTATACACACAGCACAGTTGACTACCTAAGCATTTATTAATAGCCACATCACATTGAATGATCTTCCAATGCTTTGTTATAAGCTGTTTTATAGCATTGGTCTTGCCCTCGAAATTAAACATCATGGTTTGTTAATAACATTTGCTAAAATCTTCTTGTGTTTTGTTGACAACATAATTACCTTTTCATAAAAGGGGAGGGGAACTTATCATTCCTCTTATTTAATACCCCATTTTTAATTTCAAATAACAGTTTCTTGAAATAGCCCTAAGGAAGAACATATCAATCAGGCTTTCTGTCTCTTTAAGAAATTCTTCATTGTCTAAAACAATTCTAGATATTCTGACCAATCTGGCCTTTTACTAGCCCTTTCTTTTGACTGAGTGTGTGGCTGCTAAAAAGTATAAAAAGTGGTCTGAAAATGTAGGCTTCCGATGTAGATTCAAATTTCTGATGTGTGAAATCTTCAATAATTGACACATCCAAATAGTTAATACATTCCTTAAAATGGGTTAAGGTAAACTTTAAAAAGCAGTGGTGCTATTCAAAAAATGTTCCGAAATCTTGTAACTTAAGATGAGCCACCTTTCCAAACAAGAAAAATATCATCCAAAAGTCTTAAATAGGTAGCTACATGCCACATGTAATTTGACTTGAACCCAATATTCTGCTCCCAGTACCATAGTATCATGTTGGTATACAATGGGGCACAATAGTGCTGCAATTGCGTACTACAAAATTGTAAAATTTCAGTATGAGAATGTATTTTATTTATTGCTTTTTGAGTGGAGTTTACTCAGCTCCTCTCTTTTAAAGATTTTTATTCATGCGCAATTTTTACTAGTGTTTCCACAGTTTTAAATGTATTATTTATGCTATTTTTTATGATTGGTTGTAACTGATCACGTTAGTTATTCAAATACTATTTAATCACATTTGTTCATTCTTGAAAGACATTCTAATGAAAATTTTATGTATATTAAACAAAACCATTTAACTTCTTTGTATGTGTTTGTGTCACAAAAGGAGATACTGCCAGCCCAGCTATCTGGAATTTTGTAAATAATTATATGTCATTTGAATATTAATATGATTTATATAGAATTGACAGAAGGAGATACTGCCAGCCTAGCTATCTGGAATTGTATAAATAATTATATGTCAATTGTAAATGTCAACATGATTCATATGCTTGTGTTACAAATGTATTAGAACCAGATGTCATCTTGTATAGACATGTGTGCTAAAAATATATTTTTTACACACTATTGTAACTGTTTAACAGGGGAGACTGAAACACAGGAGATTAACTTGCAAAACTTCAGAAGAATGACTGAGGTTAAGTTCCTTTATAGCTGGGCCATAAACAAAAGATATCTCTAAGTTTCAGTACAATAACAGACACAATATCTAGAACTAGAAGTTTTTTGTACTGTCTTTACATGTGGAGGAATGTAAATTATTTTACGACTTCCACTATTTGCCAAAGGATCTGAGATGGGGTCTTGTTTATGTGTTTTCACAGAGAGATGCTAAATGCTGGTATTTTCTAGCAATGGGTGTTTAGCTGGGAACTGTTAATCAGATGACAAGAAGTGATGCCATGCTGCCAGCTACCCCAACAGTAATATGTGAAATATTAATTTAGGAACTCTCTGAGAGAGGTAGGGCATTTTGTATTTTGTCTTTGACCTACAACATCAGATGGAAAACCCATTCACATCTGTCTTGCCTTGCTATGAGTATGTCAAGGCACAGTAATTTCTCTTAGATACAGTTAAGACTATAGTGAAGTATAAATTACATGTTTTCTTTATTTATTTGAGACTGTCCTGCAATGTTGTTTTAAATATTGTTGTGATTTTGAACTCTGAAGTAACTGTGACTGTTTACTGAGTATTTTCTTGTTCTTTTATTGTTTATTATCAAATATATTTAAACATTTCAATTGTGGCTGGTCTGTCTAGAGATATTTAAGCTTTTAGTGTACTTGCATATCTATTTCATGACACTGTGCAGACCACTCATAATAGCCTTGCTCTTAGTCAGACTACCATTTGGATTAATAGTAACATTACACAGTAAGATTGGGCACCCTTTGCTAAGGGACTTAAAGTAGCTGATAAGTAGTGGCTGGTGTCAGTGAAAACTACTTACAGTCTGGGCAAAAGGGGGCATAGCTATTAAACCTGTGCCAGCCTTTCCCAAGTGTGTGTGTGTGTGTGTGTGTGTGTGTGTGTGTGTGTGTGTGTGTGTGTGTGTATGTAAATCAAATCTCAAAGAGTGTATGTCAGCTACTTGGGCAGGGAAATGAAGCACTGGTTGGACAAACAGGGTGCAGGAGGTCTTGGCTTGGTCACTCAGCTGAGATCTCAACTCTATAGCTTTGCCAGTGGGGAGTCTTACTGAGGATCTGGAGAAAGAGGGATAAACCATCCCCAGACTGGCTGTGGTCTCTGTATGCTCTTAAGGGAAATTGTACTTTACTGTGTGTGTACTTGTCATCCTTCCCAGTGTGTACATCACTCAATGTTGCCAGTGGTGAGGATTGAGGCTCCTTGATTATTGGGCCATTGTCGGGGCATCACATATTAATTGGCTGGCAGTGGTGGGATATCCACATGTTAGGATTCAGTGGTGTGGATATTAAATCCCTGTAGCCTGTAAACAGTGACTACTAAGGAAGGTGTCTCTACTCTCAATCAGTCACTCAGTGAACATTCAGAGTTTCATATCACAATTGTTTTATTTTTTGTTAGCTTAGTTAGTCATGGAGAGCATACAAGGATGTCAGCAGAGGAGTATGGCTGACAAGGAGCCAGTTGACTAAGATGTGCCATGTTAAAGGACTGGTACATGCCAACCTGACTAAAGCAGACATGATTGCAGCCGTAGTCACAGCTGCATCACAGAATAACAATCAGGAGGACAATCAGACTGGCCATGGGAATATACAACTCTCATAAAACTGACAGTTCAACCTTTCCACAGAGGACTTCAAAATCTGTCTGGAGTTAGAGACTTGAACTGGAGGCCAAATATTTGGAAATGGAATCAGCAGAGAGATTGCACAGGAGAAACAAATTAAATTAGAAGCAGCAGAGAGACAGAGACATCTGGAATCTGAGGATAATGAGAGGCAGAGGCAACATGAGAAGGAAATGCTGACTCTTCGCTAGGGTCATGGAGGTAATGGAGAAGGGTGTGACAGAACCCGAGAAGCAAGAAAGGTCAGTAAATTTCTTCCACAATTTACAGAGGGGGATAATTTTGACAGTTTTATTCATACTTTTGAAAGGGTATGTAAACAGTATAATGTTGACCAAGGGCTCTGGGTATGGTTCCTGACAACCTTACTCCATGGTAAAGTTGTAACTGCTATTTCTAAATTGTCTGATACTGATTGCTTAAATTATAACACTGTTAAAAATTGTCTGTCAGAGTGTTTTATGTTAACACCTGAAACTTATAGAAAAAAGTTTTGTGAGCATAGAAGCAAGGCAGATGAAAGTGTGTGTGAATATATTGCTGAGCTAAGCACTTATTTTCATAGGTGGGTGAGTGGGTGTCAGCTCACCACTTCTGAAGGGCTGGCAGACCTTTTGGTGAGGAAACAAGCCCTTAGCACTTTGCCTGAGGACTTGAGAATCTGGTTAACAGATAGGGAATGTAACACAGCAGATGAGTTGGTGAAAAAGGGAGACATATACCTAGCAAGCAGGGCATCACTGCACAAGAAGGGGATACCAAGAGCTGCTCATGGGTCTAAGGGAACCCATAGTGGACAGCCTAAACTGCCCCAACAGAATTTGCCAGTAGTAGGGAAAGCCACTAGTCTAGGTACATGTCCAGGACCAAGAGTTAAATGTTTTAAATGCAAAGAGTGGGGCCTTGCACTCTCCTAACTGCTTTGTATTTTGCTTCTCTTTTATTTTACAGTAATCCCAACATAATCAAGGCTGTCTACTGTCGCCCAGAGACTGCAGGATCATGGAAACTATCTTGAGTTTACCTGTTGGTTTCTCTTCTCTCTCCATGCACCCAGCTACCAGTATCCTGTGCATGCATTCCACTGCACTATTTTTATATAATTTTAGGATATTAATGCTACAGTGATTGTTCCTTGTCACTGTTTTTACCTGTAGTGGCAAGCACAGGTTTTCTGGGCTACACATACTTTAGACCATTGGTTTGTGTGCACCCCGGACCTACCCAAACTTTGGCCTGTACTAAATGTGGCCACTCAGCAGCAGCTATCAACTTCTATAACTACCTATTCTTAAGTATTTGAGCAATAAAGCAGTTAACATTTCTGCTTACCCACCAGTACAGTATACTGATAGTTTTTTTGAGCATACTTTTTCCTCTGTTTTCGGTCATCCCACTCATTTGCCCTTTGCTTCGATCTGGCTCACTCCGCTCCCCTACCTTGCCTCTTAATCCCACCTGCCCCCACTACTTCTACATTTATACTGGCCTTTCCCCACCCACTCTTCTCTCACTACCCAATCCAACACTACTTCCTATCCCAACCCCTCCCTCCTTTACCTGCACTCATCCCACAACTCACAAAACCGTGGCTCCTTCTAACTGTACTTACCTCCCAGTTACCTTGCTCATACAGTCATAACCTAAGTACTCCTATTCCCTGTTTATCAGACACCTTTTCTTAGACCTAAATACCTCCATGACCCCATCACTCCAATCAATCCTTCTTACTTCCCTAACTCTCCTCTTACTGCTATTACCCTTATATTATGTCACTTCCCTTTCTATCCACCATCACCCCCTCTACTTTTCTTCTTTACATATCTCTTCTTTACAATCCTATAACCACACCTTATCTACAAGCTTCTACTCCATCTCCCCATCTCTGTTGCAATTTAACATCTTCCATCAGTTTAAATTCAAAATCATGCCCAACTCAACCAATATACAACTGAACAAACACTTTGTATACTCCAACCAATCTCATAAAGCAAAACCAAAATCTCTTGGGCAACTAAAATCCATATCTACCTCTATTCAGCTTCCTCACCATAGCTGGGGATATCCACCCCAACCCCAGACCAATCACCTCTATAGACTATAATAGCCATTTCACCTACCAACCCACCACCATTTTATTACTCTCAATGCCCAGAGCCTCTGTAACAAAGCCTCCAACTTTCAATCCTGCTATTTTACCACCAACCTGATATTGTTGCCATTTCTGAGACTTGACTCAAACCTCACATTACTGATTCTGAAATCCTACCTCCTGGATTTCAAGCCATCAGGTGTGATCGCACAAATAAAAAGCATGGCGGTATTGTTATAATCTATTCTAACTTACTCACCATAATCCCTTATCCAAACCCTATTCCTCAATTTGCTAATGCTGAACTAGTAGCAAGCTCAATAAAAGTCAATAACCATAAGAGTCTATGCATCATTGCCCTATATATTCCACCCAGAAATAACATCCCAGTCTTCGAAGAAATACTCTATTGGGCCTCAACCAAAATAAACAATGAGATCTACATCTTAGGTGATGTAAATATCAACTGGGAAAACTTTAATACTTCCACAACCACCCACTCTATTAATCTCTTCAACTTCACCCAAATAATACACACAGTAACCAGACGCAGTAAAACCAAATCCTCTGGTTCAATCCTCGATTGGATCTAGTCTCTCACCCTAATAGAATTATAGACTCCAGTACCACTCCTGACTCTATCGGTGACCACCTGCCCACCTTTCCCTCTATTCAACATCCTCTCCCCCTGCACCAATACCATTACATATACATATGTAACCTCAATCCCATTATATTCTCCAATTCTTTTAAACAAATGAACTAGAGCATTCTAAAAACTTTCCTCTTGACAATGCCATCAACTATTTCAATTCCACCTTTTTGAATACCCTTAACAGTATAGTGCCAATAAGAATAAAAAGAATAAAGATCAACATTTCCCCATGGCTAGCCAAATAAACCAATCACCTTATGCACCAAAGGGACAAATCCTGGAAACTCTACCAAAAGAATAAACTCCCTGAAACCCTACTACAATACACACAGCCCCATAACCTTGTAAAACAAATTATTAGAGACAAAAAAATCTTACTACATCAAACTCTAGTCTAATCATTCAACCAATCCAAAGAAATTCTGGAACTCTATGACTGCTCTTCTCATCCCAGGCATCAAGGACAACCCTTGCACAGACCCCAGCAAATCCGATCAAGAAATAGCATTGTTATTTAACTCTTTCTTTATTAGCTCCATATGTAAACTCACCAAAACTTTCCCCAGCAATAATCACTCCCCTCAGCCTAATTCCACCACCAGGAGCCCCTCCACCCCTATTACTGTCCCTGAATCCCCCCATCTTCAACCTCAAACCCATCTCAACCAACAATATAAAAAGACTTCTCTTCAAAATAAAACCTTGTTCTAATGCCCCTGACAGCATGACTTCAAACTTTCTCAAGCTTGCCGGTGATGGGATTGCATATCCCATTAGCACCCTGATCAATAGATCTATTCAGGGATCTTACATACCTAAACTCTGGCATAACTATATATACTGGAGTATGAGTTATTTTATTATACTACACTTTAAGTAGTGTATTTTATTGCAATGTTCTTTTAAATTTTAAATCTTAATTGTTTAATTGGTGTTAATTGTGTTCAACTATATAAGGTTGTATGTAGTACTGGTGCTTTCATCTGAAGAAGTCTTGTGATCAGACGAAAGCGCTCATCTGTGGTTTTTTGTGGATTTATAAAGGATTTTGCACCTGCGTTTGTGGCCTGGATTTTTTATTTTTTATGGTTTATAAGGCCTACATCCCACCTCTCCATAAAGGAGATAAAAACACTAATATCTCCAACTTCCGTCCCATAGCTATTCTCTCCCCAGTCTCAAAAATCCTGTAAAAGTGCATTCACCTGCAATTCATGCCCTTCTTAACTCAAAAACATCTCCTTACCCAGACCCAACATGGATTATGACCAGGGCATAGTACTACCACACCACTATTTTCTTTCTTTGACACTGTCAACTATGCCTGAGACACTGGGAAAGTAGTGTCCACTGTGCTTTTGGATCTTTCCAAAGCATTCGATACTGTTTCCCATCCCCACCTTCTCAGGCATCTTTCAAATCTCAGTTTCTCTCAAAACACCATATCCTGGTTCTCCAGCTATTTGTCTGATAGATCACAGGCTATGAAATGGAAGAAAGGCATATCTTATTTTCTCCATACCCCTACAGCTGTGTCCCAGGGATCCACACTGGGTCCTATGCTGTTTAATATCTTTATCAACACCTTTCAGTCTGCCATTCTCAATGCCACAGTAATTCAGTATGTAGATAACTCTCCATTAGTCTGCTCTGCTACTAATCTCCATGAACTTTTTAAGAAAAACTCAGGCCCCCTTCTCAATTACTGAAGCTCGGATGCTCCAAAACTATCTTTGTCTAAATGCCAACAAATACAAAATATTAATATTTCCACCTGCATAATCCTTCCCTCTAGACAAAAAACTCTTTCCAAGTATTAAGCCAAAGCAACACTCCAACTGAAGTTGTCCCCCACACTAAATTACTAGGAGTTATAATAGATGAGCAACAAAAATTTGAAAACCATGTCCTTCAAAATGCAAAGAGAGCCCACGAAAAGCTTGGTATGCTTTACAGGAACAAAAGTTTCCTTACACCCCACACTAGACACACTCTTGTCTCCATTAACCTCCTACCATCCCTTATATTGGGTGCTCTCCTGCTAACAAACCTGCAAACCTCTCTTACTTCCAGGCTAGAAACCTGCTATAACAAAATATCCAGATTTGCCACTAACTCTAAGTACTCCTCCCATCACTGTGAAGCCCTCCACTCTCTAAACTGACTAGAGCTACCAAACTACTTAGATTACCAGCAACTATCACAGCCCATAAGCTACTCTCCAACTCTACTAAATGCCCTGCTCTTTCTGACATCCTTCCCCTTTACCTAGCTAACAGAGCCCTCAGATCTGAAAATCAAAATCTACTTAGAATTCATAAACCTAATCATTTACCTGGATAGTTACTCCTCTCTTTTTCCTTAGACAAAAATGGAATTCACTCCCCCCTACTCTAAAACTACAGAGAACCACGAAAACTTTAAAACACTTCTCAATCATACCTTTACTCTAAATGTAAATGTTCCTGTAACCTTCCAACCTAACCACATCCCTTCCCTCTCCTGTTCCTCACTGCTGCCTCAAAATACTTTCTAATTCAAATCATGGACCAATACAGCTACACTGTTATTCATTATTACCTAGGATATTCACCTGTCTAGTTATTTTTATCAAGCTGAATGCAATCATGTATGACTTACTATGTTATTGTGTGTTTACTATGTTATTGTTCTTATTGTTACCATAATACCTCTGGTTGCTCTTGTTATTATTCTGTAGGCATTCTTTATTGTATTTTGGAGCTTTCCTCCCCAGGCCTCCACTGAAAATAGGCTCACTAGGCCCAGTGGACTTCCCCGGTCATCAAACTGGAAATAAATAAATGTAGCTTATAGATGTCCATGGAGGCAAGGTGGGGAATAAAAGGTGGGACAGCCAGTAAGTGGGAATGACAGAATGCCAGCAGTGAGTTGTCTGGAGACAACAAGGGTACCAAACTACCAGAGGAGATTATATCCTATCTTAGTAAATGGGAAAGAGACCAATGCTAAGAGAGACAGAGCCTCTGACTTAACCATTGTGAAGCCTGCAATGGTTAAAGAGGAGCACTACTTCCTTGGGCAGTCTACTCCAGTCAGATCTTTAGGAGGGACCCCATTCCAAATACCTTTGGCTAGGGTTCACCTTGAGTGAGAGGGTGGAAAAGGAAGCCAGCAAGCAGGTGTGTTTGAGGATATCCCCGCAGATGTCCGGATATGGAATGATTTTGATAATGGAGTACCTTGTTAGCATTCAGTGACATGCAGTCAGGCTTGGAGACAAGCATGTGGGTCTGGTAGCCGGGGGGGGGGGCATAGACAGACTGCAGACTTGAAGCCAGGAATGGTGTGGTGGTTACTTCAGGGAGAGAGCTATCCTGTAGCAGTGAGACTGAGGGTGAGCCACAGCTGCTTGTGGGTACTGATGTTCCCTTGGACAAAGTGACTGCAAGAGCAGAGGTGAGTAGTAGTACCCAGGCTGACAGTGAGGCACCACTGTCAGAGGATGCCAGACTTCTTGTGGAAGGGCAGCTAGGAAGGGTTACCAAGAGAGAGTTGAGACAAGCTCAGTTCTCAGACCCTACATAACAAGGCCTGAGGGAGGTAGCCAGTGAGGCACCAGATTGTCAAGGGAAGGGGAAATTTGTAAACTGGGACAAAGGGTTACTGTATGGAGAGTGGACCCCTGAGGGAGGGCTAGAGGGTGAGAAAATACAGCAGTTGGTAGTGACCAGAGCCTACCATCTGGCACTTCTAGCCATAGCCCATGATATTTCCTTTACAGGTCATATGGGCATAAAGCATACCAAGAGATGTATTATGCAGAACTTTTATTGGCCTGGGATTTCCAGATATGTAACAGGGTACTGCAGTACCTGTCAGCAGTGCCAAAAGTAAGCAAGGCAGGAGACAAGGTGAAATGTCCTTTGATGCTTTTGCCTATGATTGATGAGCCATTTCCAAGAGTAGCTATGGATATTGTGAGGCCTCTGAGTACTCCAAGTCCAACAGGGAAGAAGTATATCATAGTGGAAGTAGATTATGCTACCAGATACCCTGAGTCAGTGGCCCTGTGCTCCACTGAGGCAGAAAAAGTGGCAAATGCTTTGTTAGAGATTTTCAGCTGGGTATGTTTCCCAAAAGAAATCATGACTGTCAGAGGTGCCAATTTTATATCAGACTTGCTGGCTAGTTTGTGGAAGCACTGTGGGGTGAAGCACCTAAAGACCACCCCCTACCATTCCCAGACTAATGTTCTGGTTGAGAGGTTAAACTCTACAATCAAGTCCATGCTACAGGCATTTGCAGACCAGTAAAAGAAGGAGTGGGACAAATATTTGAGCCATCTGTTGTTTGCTTATAGAGAGGTGCCCCCAGGAATCCACAGGTTTTTCACCCTTCAAGTTGTTGTATGAGCATAGGGTTAGGGGACCTCTAGATTTGAGTCGCAATGAAAGGGAAGGTGAGTGTGATTCCCACAAGGATTCTGTTGTGGCATAGGTCCTAAACCTCAGGACAAGGCTCAGGGAACTTATAGACTTGGCCCAGGAGAACCTGACAGAAGCCCAACAGCAAAAAAAGGTCTGGTATGACAGGAATGCTTGAGCTAGATAGTATACTGTGGGGCAGCAGGTTATGGTTCTCATTCCTGTAAGACACAACAAGCTGCAGGCAGCTTGGGAGGGACCCTTCAAAGTGGTAAGGAAGGTCAATGATGTTAACTACATGGTAGAACTGCTAGGCAGGGGCAGAAACAGTACCATGTTAACATGATAAAACCTTACCATGATAGGGAGACCCTGGTGCTAAGTATCTGCAGTATAAGGCAGGATAAGTCCGAAGGGGATCTATAGCTACAGGTAGCCAGGGAGCCAAATTCCAAATTACATATGATAGGACAGTGCAGCACTGTACTAGGTTCAGCAATGCCAAGGCAGCTGGTATCTCAAGACAGGGTGTGGGGTAGCATATTCTCATATAGGCTTACTCTCTCAAGTAACATTTCTGAAAGGTCACTTGGAAAACTAGCTTGAGTTTTTTTTTTTTTGGGGGGGGGAATGTCATAAAAGGAGACACTGCCAGCCCAGCTATCTGGAATTTTGTATATAATTATATGCCATTTGAATATTAATATGATTTATACAGAAGTGTCACAGAAGGAGATACTGCCAGCCCAACTATCTGGAATTGTGTAAATAATTATATGTCAGTTGTGAATGTCAACATGATTCAACATGCCAGTGTTACAAATGTATTAGAACTGTATGTCATATTGTATAGATGTGTGCTGAAGAGATATTTTTATACACTGGTGTAACTGTTTAACAGGGGAGACTGAAACATAGGAGATTAACTTGCAAAACTTCAGAAGAATAGCTGAGGTTGTTACTTTATAGCTGGGCCATAAACAAAATATATTATCTTTCAGTTTCAGTGCAGTAACAGACATAATGTCTAGAACTAGAAGTTTTTTTCATATTGTCTTTACATGTGGGCAAATGTAAATTATTTTACAACTTCTACCATTTGCCAACAGATCCGAGATGGGCCCTTGTTTATGTGTTTACACAGGGAGATGTTACATGCTGGTAGTTTCTAGCAATGGAGGTTTAGCCAGGAACTGATAGTGAGATGACAAGAAGTGATGTCATGCTCCCAGCTACCCCAGCAGATACCCCAACAGTAATATTGAAATATTAATTTAGGAACTCTCTGGGAGAGGAAAGGCATTTTGTATTTTGTCTTTGACCTGACAACATCAGATGGAAAATACACTCACCACATCTATTTTGCTTTGCTATGCATAAGTAAGTCTAGGGTACAGTAATTTCTCTTAGCTGCAGTTTGGACTATAGTGAAGTATAGCTTAGATGTTTTCTTTATTTATTTGAGACTGTCCTGTAATGCTGTTTTAAATATTTCCTGTGATTTTGAACTCTGAAGTAACTGTGACTGTTTACTGAGTATGTTCTTGTTCTTTTATTATTTATTATTTAATATATTTAAACCTTTCAATTGTGGCTGGTCTGTCTAGAGGTATTTAAGTTGTTAGAGTACTTGCATATCTGGGGCAGCCGCGGTGGCACAGCAGTTAGCATTGCTGCCTCACAGCAAGAAGTTCTTCAGTTTGATCCTCAGCTGGGGTGCCTTTAGTACAGAGCCTGCATGTCCTCCCTGTGGCTGAGTGGGTTTCCTCCAGGTGTTTCAGTTTCCTCCCACATCCCAAAAACATGCTGTAGGTGGATTGAGCACTCTAAATTGGCCCAAGGCGTGAGTGCATGCATGTGTACCTTCTGTGGAAGGTTGGCTGCTGAGCTGGCAACTCAACACTGTAAAAATTTCCACTA
>NC_056730.1:1149778438-1149838438 GCF_019279795.1 Protopterus annectens
TATCTTGCTTTAATTGAATGGAAGTTTTAAACATTTGAGAATGATTTGTCCAGATTTTACCATCCTACCATGTATGCTTAACCATTTTCAAAACACAAACATATTATAAAATACATTTATTTTGCACAGATTAGCTGTGTATGCAGGAAGTCCCCAGTGTCTGTCAGTTCAGCTAATTTATTTTCTTTATCCTGCAACTGCTGTTGAAAAGTTTCCTGTAATGTTGCATGGTCTGCCTGATATGTCTCAGAAACCTGTTTTGCTGAATCTAAAACTCCTATGCACTTTTGAAAAGATGTATGTATAACTTGTCTAAACTTCCTGAACTCATTGTGTCTGTCTTTTAGAAGTTTATTACATTCTTTTGTAACAAAATGTATTAGAGGTCCTGTCAGTAACTGATTTGACTCACATGTGGTGACAGGACATAACTGTTCAACATCTGAATATAATAGAAACACTTTACCCTTAGTTAATTCTGTATCATGAACAGATCTGTCTTCACAGTCTATTTTTTACCAATATGATGCAATACATTTTATGGCATAATACACAAAATGCAGTTTTTGTTGAAACACTCAATAAACATTTGTCATACCCCACATGGTTTTCTTTGAGATACCAGTCAAATATTGTAATACATTTGGATAATGCCTTACTATCAACCTCTCCTATTAAGGGTTTACATTTATTAATGTGCTGTGTATACCAACATTGCAATTTACTAAAGCTTGGTTTACTCCTGTATGAATTATGTCTACTAATATCCATACTGTCTAATAATATCCAAAATGTCTAATAATATGCAAACTGTCTAATAGCATCCATACTAAAAATGTGACACAGAAAAAAAGTCTTACCAGTTAGCAAGAAAACAGGTGATCAGGCTGTTGTTGCTGATGGTTGGAAATTTTTCAGAGTCACCTGAGAAGCTGGGGAAGCACAACAGGCAGCGGACTGCTGTACAAAGTAGATATCCACCTTTTCTTGAAGAATTAATGGCACTGTGACTTTCCCGAACTAGTCCCACTCTGGATTTAGACATCTAAAAAAACATTACTACTGCAAGCTGCATAAACTGGAATACTTCTGTTTAGGATTTACACATATGTACAAATGTTAGTTACTGCAATTTGACTGAAGTGACCCTCTGCAGGGCTTACCATCACTCCCCCAGTGTTTGAAGGCAGATTTTAGGTTCAAATGCAGGCTAGCTTGCCATTGAAAAATTATATTGTGCTGCTTACTGTGATGGATTTGAAGTCTTCTTAAGACACTCAGTCTTGCTGGCTGGATTCTGCTGTAAACAAAGTCTGGTTATATTTGCATTCACAGTCTGTTGCATACAGAAACTTGTAGAATATACACTGATGTGAGAATATACTTTGCAGCATCAACTCAGAGCAGAAACAAATAACTTTTTATAATAAACAAGACGTAATTCTGTTACAGCTTAAAGTACTGTTCCACTTTACTTCTCATATAGTACAGATGATGTGAGAGATATAACATTTACCTCGGGAAAATGTGTCCCTACCAATACCCCTAACATAACTGGATTAATACAGATCTTTATATACAATTTTAGTCATTTCCTCTTGGTATTCTATTTTGGAGAATTGCTCATCCTGTAGAAACAATACTGATTGTTGCAGATGCTGACGCAAATGCTGACTTAATAATATTATTTTTAAGCTTCCTTGTTTAACAATGTCTTGTCACATTTTTGCTGAATTTATAAGAGGCCAGCTTTTCTGACAATGTGAACATCCTGTTTTCTATTTGGATCTTTGTATAAGAACATCTGTTCTTGTGCCAATCCTGATGTCCTGTTGTCCATTCTTTTTATATGCAGAAAAACATGTTTTTTAAGGAAATCACATTGTCACAGTGTTCTTTAAAAGCAGATTTTGCATTTTTGCTCTTGCATATATAATGTTTTTAAGTCTGTAAGGGAAAAATTTCCATTCAGCAAATTCCTTATTTTCCAAGTCACAGTCATTTAGTATGGATGCTGATCACATATTACTAAACTTTGTTTCTGCATTTAAGCAAGCTTTATTTTATACCTTATTTATGTTACATATGTGTAACAGAATTACTTTCAACCTTAAAACCCTGTTGAGCATAATCTTACATATACGTTTTTTAAAAAGTGTTGTTTTATTGGTTAGAACCATCATGATTAAGTATAGAAGGTAATTTAAACATTATTTCAGTGAGATTTTACTAATTCTGATGAAGACTTTTGATACACACTGACGAAAGTGCTTAATTTTTTGTCAATAACATTTACTACTGGTTTTTCACTGTACAGCTCCATTCATTGGTGGTTCGGTGGATTTACTTTTATGAATTTCCTGTTCCCCATCCAATTGTCCAAGTTACACTTGAATTGTGTTAGGGAGGAACTCTGCTTCACATGGATGGTGAGCCTGTTGCAGAAAAGGGGTAATCTCTGGGATGCATACATGTTTTTCCAGCAGGACCTATTTATATCACAGGCAAGGTTTGTCTTTAGAATGGGTAATTCTGGTGCTGTTTGATTTGTGGATAGGCAGGTCCATCATAGTGGGGTTTGGCAGTGTCTTGTATGCCAGAAGTAGATCTCCCTTCAACAGCCTGTAGGAGACAGAATACAGGGATAGGACCTTGAGGCAGTCTTCATAGGACATGTTACTTACACCCTGTATTCTTTTAGTGAGGAACTTCTGTAGATGTTCCAATTGTTGGATATACCCTGTTAGATATATACAAAAGGGGGCATTATACTTAATGAAAGGTCTGATGAATGCCAAATGCAGTGGAACAAAGACTTCCTTGGACCCAGATACCATACATTTGTTTATAAGCTGCACAACATAGAATGATGTCCTCACTACCATAGACAGACGATGGTCAAAAGCTAGTTTGCTGTCTATGTGTGTCCACATTTCCCCAACTACTGTGTCAACTCTTAGGGGTACATACATTCATTTTCTACTTCACTGTTATTGTCATTGTTATCTGCAAACTACAACACTCTTGAGAATTTCCCTTCATAAAACACTTTTTCAAAAATATAACAAATAAGTCTACTTCCCATGATTCTTTTAAAGAACATTTCATTTGCCAATGTTGCATAACTAGAACTTTTTACAGCACAATACTTGCTTTTTAAAATATTTTGATGCTTCTGTACCCCAGATTTCTTTTTGATATTGAAAAACACAAACTATGCTAATCATACAAAATGTGTCCTCTGACTTAAATGAGTAGAAACTACAGTCTGCTAAGGACAGACATGGCTGGCCTTAACACTACTGCAGTCATGTATTTGCTTTCTATATTTACATATGATATTTATTTGTTGTCTTACTTATTTTCCAGAGAAGCTCAGCAATTTGTTGAAAAATTTGAAGGTGCTCTTGGCAAAGGAAAGGGGAGGCAGTTTTATGCCTACAAAGTGATGATGACAAAGGTAAGTACCATTGTTATACTGTTTTTTTTTAATGTCTGTGCATTGTACACTTTTCTATGGCTACGAATTTAAAATCCTACAGTCTGCTACTTCATTTCTGTTGCATTCTGTCTTTCTGTCCATCCATGCATGCATACATAATATATATATATATATATATATATATATATATATATATATATATATATATATATATATATATATATATATATAGGTCTACCTGATTACGCCGAAAGCTGAGAAGAATGACAATGAGATAACCGACACCGAAAGATCGACAACAGAGAAGACCGACAGTTGAGAATCCCGATGCTGAGAACACAGACATGTTAAGGTAAGTGTGCAATAGGGACGGACGTTAGGGTCAGGGTGTGGGTAAGGTAAGTGTGTGATAGTGACGGACGTTAGGGTAGGGTACGGTTGAGGTAAGTGTGTGATAGTGATGGACATTAGGTTTAGGGGCAGATTAAGTGAGTTAGGGTTAGGGTTCGGGTAAGGTAAGTGTGCAATAGTGACAGACTTAAGGGTTAGGGGTGGATTAAGTGAGTTAGGGTTAAGGGTGGAATAAGTCAGTTAGGGTTAGGCTGCGGGTAAGGTAAGTGTGCGATAGTGACGGACCTTAGAGTTAGGGTTTGGGTTAAGGTTAGTGCATATATAGTTGTGTATGTAAGGTTTAGTGTAGGTTTGTAAGGTTTTTGGTGTGCTTGTGTTGTGTGTGTGTTTTCCAGGAAAGTTATTTGTTTTGTTGATTGTCGGGATTGTGGTTTGTCGTGCATGTGAAGTTTCGTGTTTCTGAACTTTTGGTTTTGTCGTGTCGGTTATTTCGTTGTCGGTGTTTTGGTGTGTCGGTGTTATCAGGTAGACACACACACACATATATATATATATATATATATATATATATATATATATATATATATATATATATATATATATATCATATTTCCCCGAAAATAAGATGGGGTCTTATATTCTTTCTCCCGGCGAAATGCACATTAGGGCTTATTATCAGGGGATGCCTTTTTACCCGCACCGTACAACAATCTACCTTTATTCAGTTTATTCATGTACAAAAATTGACATTTATTAATGAACACAAATCGACATTTCTTCATGTGCAAAAATCAACATTTATTCATGTACACAAATTGACATTTATTTTGTACTTTTCTATTATTGGACAACAGTTCTAATAATGGGTTGACAGTTGTGTGAGAATTCTACATAAACAGTGCAACAAACATTTCAACTACAGAATATCTGCACCTTGGCTTTCACAGTTACTCAAATACAGTCATGTCATCTTCTTCTGGAACATTGTCATAAGTGTCCATCCCCAGAATTTTGGCCTGAAATTCTTGTGATTCCATTTCCTGTAGTACCATTGGCCCCAGTCTGTCATGCCTAGCAACAGAGGTCTCCTTAAATGAGCACTGCATGTCCAAGTAGCCTGCTCGTAGTGCATTGGCAACACAGCTGTCAGTGATTTTATCCCATTAATTTTTCACCCAAGTCACGACCTCTTGCAGGCTAGGCTTCACAAAGTTTCCATGCTGATTTCTCTCCATTCTATTTTCATTGTAGTCATTGAGTTCCATGTACAATTGGTCCTTGAATGGCTTTTTTATTGCAATATCAAGAATCTGGAGATAGGTAGTCATTCCTGCGGGAATCATTATTTGATCTATTCTCCTTCATGCTAGGAATTTCTTCATTTCTTTAGTGCGGTGCATGCTGGCTGAATCCCTGACTAGCAGACTTTTCACCACCTCACAAAACAAGTGGCAGCATTACATCGACCCACTTCCTTATAACTGCTTGTGTGCAGCAGGCTTTTTCGGTTTCAAGAATGTAAATGCCTGAAACACATTCAGTCTTATCTTTCTTGCCCTTACTAATGATTAGAGATGGGGTTTTCTTTCCATCTAGATGAATTGCCAAAATACAGGTAAGACGTACACTACCTTAACCACTGGGGAGAATGTAGATTGATGAGGTACCCCTCTAATCAATTGTTGTTTGAGAGCCTTGGCCCATAAACACTGCAGTTTCATCCATAGCAATCATGTTGGAGAGTTGATATTTAGAAAAGTCAATGCCATCAACAAAGGACATGAATGCACGTGCACATTTAATAACTTCAGTATCTTCCAGCTTGAACAGTGTTGTTGATCTTAGAGACAGTTCATATCACTGAAGGAAGCCATCCAGCCAATGTTGTGATGCTTTGAATTCTTCTGGGGATATTTCTAACTGTGGTGCTATTGCAAGGGCAAATGCTTGAATATCAGTGCTGCACACAACCAAAACCTTTGCTCTCCTGTTAGCAATCCACTCACAGATGATGTCTTCAAGCTCAGGAAAAAATGGTTGCTGACCTGATCCACATTTACACTTCCTAGCGTTTCCCTCGTCAGCCTGTTGACTGAGGTTAATGTACGCTGCTCACCATTTTCAGACCATTCAGAGATTTAACTTATTCTCTTTACAGAAAGCTGTCAGGTTCTTTCCCCGGGTGTCCTCCACAATTCCTTTCTTGTACTCAGTGGAATAGCTTTCTTTTTGCACACATCTTGTCTGGGGAGGGTGTTAATTGAAGACTTACACGACTGGAGTGGCAACACAAATTGGCACTGGTTATGAAGACAAGACACTACCACAGCTCCTTGTTACCATGGGCATGCACTTCCTGCATGTTGTCTGTACTTTGACCGATCAAAGTACACCTGCATGGGTTTATAGGCCAAGGATCTCAACCGTCAAGTGTGAATGATGATTAGGGTTACAGTAAGAATTGTGGAGGACTCCCAGTGAAAGAGTCTTACGACTTTATGCTAAGAGAAGTTGGGTGTCCGAATGGTCCGAAAAAAGCGAACAGAGTCCAGTAACCTCAGTTAACTGGTGTCAATAATATTATTTTATAATTCAACATGTCTGTTGTGTGTTGTTGATGATATTAACTGGGGCTTATTTTTGGGGTAGGGCATCAGAATGGAAAGTAGTCGATCCTGGAATGATTGAATGCTACCCACTGAAAACAGTATCGATTCACAAACAGAAAAAAAACAGACATTTTTTGCAGGTCAGGACAAACCAACTCAAATATCACACTACAGTGGGGAAAAAGCATATGCCCCAATACCTACTATATTGCAATCTGATGGTGAAAAAGCCAATACTTTTCAATCAGCTGATTTTTATAAACTGTACAAGCTTTTTCACTCTCTGAAAATGTCACTTTGAAGCAAGGCTCTGTGCGCATACACACACACACACACACATATATATATATATATATATATATATATATATATATATGCATATATATATCCTTCTCTTTTTTGTGTGTTAGACTCACTTAAGAACACATTTATATTTAATCTGTGAACCCATTAGTTATGTTGTGTTACTTTATTGTGTATCTTATTCCCTCATGCCTTTTGGAATCAGTAAGCTGCCTTTCTGTACCGTTCCTCCTTCTAATAATTTGCTCTTCATTTTCTAGTTCTGCTTACAGTGATTATTTAGTGATTAAAATAAGTAAGCAGATACTCATGACTATATGCATTGCTACTTATAAAATGTCCTTAAATGTGTTATATTATGTGAAATAAAATCACTACATGAATCAAAATTAATACAACATATATCACCTCATGTTGTTGTTAAACTGAAATTAATCTAGAATATAAACAAAACAATCTGGATAAACAAAGTACCTCAAATCCAAATACTGCAGAAGACCAGCACCTATTAATTTAGTCTCTTTCCATACCTCTCAAGTAAACACTGTGGGCCAGATTCACGAAGGCTTGCACGGAGTCTAAGAGTAGTGTAAGACTCCATGCAGCCTTCGTGATCCAGGAACAGCCCAAAGTCCGTGTAAGAGACAAGCTAAAACGGCTCTTACACGGAGTGGGTGTGGATAAGCTAATCACCTCACTTGCAGCCGAATAGCATGCAAATGAGGATGATTAGCAATCCAGGAAGCCCAGAACAGCCCATGTAAGAGCCGTTTTAGCTGCAGAAATGTACTCATTTGACAACTGAGTATGTTTCTGCAAAAACCACAATGGAGCCATGTCAGCTCCAAATAAAGGGTGCATATGTGTCAGGCAGCATGCCAATGGCCAAATATGTGGCCATTGGCAAGGTAACCTGATGCAAATATCTTAAAAATATAATTTTTTTTTTCGGCGATGTTTAAACCCAGCGCAGCCCAGCGCAAACGGGCTGCGCTGTATAAAACATAAAAACGAAGGTTATAAACCCACAAATGTGGGTTTTATGCAATACATGGAATGTCAATGCAGGAACCAGCAGACCAAAACCAACATGGCCACCGTGTAGTGGTTGCTAAGGGGGGAAGCTGAGTCTAAGAGATGTAACTAAGCATTAGTAGGCAATCTGATGCAAATGGGTGTTAGGATATTGAATTCCACTGTCACATAGCAAATGAGCACAGTCTGAGTAGTGTAAGAGTTACAGAAGGGGAGGAACAGAGTAGGAGATAGGTGACATCACAGGGGGGAATGGTAGAAAGAAATGCAGTTCATTGGAGGTCAGAGTTACATGACAGATGTCAGACAGATATCATGGAAAGAGGTGTGCCACTAAATAAGCATGAGAAAGTCAAGAAATGGAAGGTGTACACTGTTGCCTACACCAAAGTTTCTTGCTGGGCATGCATGCGCACGTGTGCGTGCCATGAAGCGAGAGTAAGGCAGTGTGCGCGCATGTAAGGCAGACTGAGCATGTGGGAGCGTGTTGGGGGATGTTTAACACTGTTTGCATGGGTGTGCATGCGTTTTAACCTGAATAAGCAGATTCTGAACCATGTAAGCATGTGTGCGCACGTGTAAGCCACTGTGAGCGTGTTTCTGCTGGTCTGCACATGGCTCCTCCCTGAGGAAACAGAGAGGAAAAAGGAAGCAACAGATTTATTAGGAAGCTAGCAGGGAATACTGCTGGAGCTAGCAGGTGAAAACAATTAGAAGCAGGCAATTACACAGGCAGAATAGTAGCCCAGCCCAGCACTTAAAACTCTGCAAACAGCAGTGCAGGATGTTTCTCTCAAGAGACACTGCAAGACAGGAGTTAAGTTATTAGAAGTGCAAACTGAAAAAGCTGAACTCAGAGCAGAAATGTTAGGGGCTGCCATAGCTGTCATAATGAGACATAGGCGACTTGCTGAGGGTGGTGACAATGCAGATGGTGCCAGACAACCCACAGTGAAGAGACAGAGAAGAGTGTACAGGCCCAGGGTCACCTACCACAGGTTACATGAGCTGGAGATAGTATAGTGCTATAGAGTGGACAGAGACCTCCTGCAGCAAATAGTGGAGCTGTGCAGGCCACGCCTCACACACAGAACCAACAGAGGGGAACCCATCCCAGTGGAAACCAAGGTATGTGTTGGCCTAAGAATACTAGCAACAGGTACCTTCCAGAGACCAACTGGTGATATGATGGGGATATCACAGGCATCAGCCTCCAGGGTACTGCACCAGTTCCTGGATGCCATGTCAGCACATGTCGGTGATCATGTATATTTCCCCAATGCCCGTGAGGTATTTTCCAGCAATATGCGTCTCTTCCAGCAAATAGCGGAATACCCTGAGGTAGTGGGTGCAATAGACTGCACGCACATATGCATCAAAGCACCAGCTGGTGAGCGGGGTAGGGCATACATCAACCGCAAGGGCTTCCCCTCCATCAACTGCCAGGTCATGTGTGATGCCCAGGGCATAATAATGAATGTGTGTGCTGGCTGTCCTGGGAGCTACCATGATTCCCACATCTGGCATTTGACGCAGCTGTACCAGACATTTGCCAATGGGGACATCCCGCACGGACACCTAGTGGGGGATGCAGGTTATGCACTGGAGCCGTGGCTGATGACACCCATCAGAAACGCACACACACCTGAACAGGAACGCCATAATGAGGCACACGCACAAACACGTAATATAATAGAGTGTGTGTTTGGGCTGCTCAAGTCATGGTTCCAGTGTCTGGACACATCTGGTGGAGCCTTGCAGTACACACCAACTACATGTACCCAAATTGTCATGATATGTGCTATGCTACATAATATGATCTTGTGAAAACAGCTGCAGCAGGATCAGCATAGGGCTGGGCCAAACAGCCCCCCACCATTGCCAAGGCCATCACAGGCAGAGCGTGACTCGGAGGAGGAACAACCTGAGCCTGCCCCAGTAGGCAGAAGGAGGCGTGCCCAGTATGCCCTGGCCTTAGCAAAGAGGCAACACATAGCACATACACTGGCTCAGTAGGAACCCTGGGAATGATACCCCCTCTGACTCACTCAAATAATAACATGGATGCCTACAATGACATGACCTGCTCACAAACATGTACAGGGAAGTGTAATATGCACATCCGACAGAGGCAGCCCTGCAGCACCACCTGAGGCATGAATGCCATGTGTTTAGTAATGTAACACCATGTACTATATGCACACCTGAGGACCCTGACTAACATCCTACCCTCACCAAGCATCATGCCACAATATGACAATGAGATGATCAAGTGCAATAATTGACTGAAGTATCGCAGTTAGTCAAAGGGGATCCAATGTGTGCCAGTCTGGGATGACATGCTGAGCATGACATGATGCTCCACCTGCTAGGACTGGTGTGCACCTATCAGTGCAGGCCGTATGGATACTGGCAAAGGCTGTTGTTACCCACAGTGTGCCCTGAATAGGTAAGGCTCAAAACACAAACCTATCTCCCTAGGTATCAGAAGGGATAAGAATAAGATAAGGGATAAGTCGAAACAGCAAGATGCATGCAGTCTAAACTCACCCAGTATGGAGAATGTTGATATCTGCGCTGTAACAGAAAACTGAGTCAAGGCTCACAACAGCACCCTAACACTACCAGGTTACACCTCATACTGTGCTGTACAGCCTCAAAACATGGAACAAGCTACAAAAGGAGGGTGACTAGCAAGTATTGTCAAGGATAACCACACCCCCATGTTGGTACCACAAAAAAAAACAGCATGGACTAGCCATGGTCAAGTAACAGTGGCTAAAACTGCCCCCCAGTTTATAGCCTGCTACAGACTACTGTCCCAACACCAGGAACTGCACCTGGCCTATGCTGGAATACATGAATATATCAAGTCCTCCAAACCACATTATATTGGGTGACTGAAATACCCAGACATAGACTGGGAGCATTATACTAGCTCCAACAGTGTAGGACAAAAGTTCATAGAATCCATAAACCAAAAGGCCCAGGAACAACGTACCACTCCCACAAGAGGGGTAAGCATACTGGATGTGATAATCAGCAACATGGGTACTGGATGGCAAGATGAGAAGTGTATTGCTCACTGATAAAACCAGACCATAGAGTAATCACACTGGATATACAAATCCTGACCACATTCCCTGGCCAGAAAACCACAGTGGAAAACATGTGTAAAGCAATATTTGCATTCCTCCAAACTGATGTGGAATCCATTAAAGGTCCTGTGCAGGTGCAAAATATGGGCCACACCTCAGAACCTGTAATACAGCCATTTCATGAACACTGCCAGGAATGCTTGGATTATGCAATCCTAAATTAAAACAAGACACAATGCCATACACGCAGGCATCTGGCATGGTGGACACCAGCCATAACCAAACCATGCAAGAGAATGAGGAAGCTACTACATGATAGAGCAAACATAAACAATGAAGTAATCACTGATCAGTAGTATGGCAATAAAATCTGTCCACACATACAATCCACTAAGGCCAGCCACAACAAGTTGAATCTGTGAATCCTGAGGCAATGTTACACCTGCCCCAAGTACACAGACAACCCCCAACTCCACCCAAGAAATACAAATATATGTGAGAGATGCAACCATCAATCCAAACTGGAGGCTGAGCTCCCTCAACTCAGTACTCCCAAAACTAGTCAGGAGGAGAAGGTAACCACACACACCACAAACACAGTCCCACATAGACCTATCACAACTGCAAACCAAACACATAAACACAGAAAAACATTCCCGGAAGCACAAATTACAAACACAGCACACCAACAGAGGCCTCTAAAGCAGACAACCAATCAACCTCCAAACATAGCACATGCAACACATAGTACACAAAGCTGGTGTGCCAAACAGTCACAGGCCAGAAGGAGAAACAACATGCCTGATACAGTTGTAATAGGTGACTCCATAGTCAGACACACTGCTGTCCCGCACACCAGACTGAATAAGGGAAAGGGTACAGTAAGCTGCCTGTAGGCTGCCACAATACGCCACATAACAGAAGTATGCAGGTCACTCCAAAGCAAGTAGAAATATGATGCAGTCATATTCCATGCTGGTGTGAATGACCTGAGATGTACCTCCCTAGACTACATGAAAAGAGACATAGATGAGCTCTCTGATTATGTAGTCCAGGCCGGTATGACACTCACCGTTTGCAGCATCCTACCCTTACCAAGAATAATGCCACAGTACAAACACGAAATGATCAGTCATAGCAAGTGGCACACTTACTGGTGTCATTCCAAGGGGATCCAATGTCTGTCTGCTTGGGATGTCATGCTTGACAAGCCACGCAGCTGTTCTTGGGATGGCTTGCACCTGTTACCCCTGGGCGTCTGGATATTGGATAAGGCCTTTGCCACCTCCATAGAGCCTTTTGTAGGCAAGGCTGGAAAGACTGACCCACCACCCTAGAAAACATAAGTGGAAAGAAACATAAGGGTAATGCTGACCAATGCCAGATGTGTAAACCCCAATATGCATGCTCCCAAGGCCATCTCCAGTATGGAGAACATCGATGTCTGTGCAGTGACAGAAACCTGCTGCAAGCCTCCTGACAGCACACCAGCACTACCAGGTTATACCACATATCATGTGTCATGGCCCCAAAACCTGGAACAAAACATAAAAGGAGGGTGAGTATCCATATTCAGCACAGACACCCATACGTCCAGGTAACTGACAATGCACAAGGAATTGGAGTCCACCCATGTGCAACTAACTGTAGGCAAGACTGCTGTACAGTCTGTAGCATGCTACAGACCACACTCTCACACACAGGAACCCCACCCAGCCATCCTGAAGACACTGGACAGTATGAATGTCCCACCAAATACCAAACAAGGTACCACAAATTACCACATAGGTGGTAAACCATTATGTATGGAAGGAGTAACCAGGGACCTAGGGAAACAAGTGGACAGTAACCTGTTATGTGACACCCACATTGCCAATGTGGCAAGGAAGACTGTCTACATTTGACATCATATCAGGAAAGGTTTCACATCTACGTCAAAAAAGGTCATTGTGCCCCTGTACTGTTCTCTTATCACACCCATAATCTAGTACAATGCCTCATATGGGATGTACCTTACCTGACACCTGCAGCAGTTAGAAATACCTCAAAGGTACCTCACCAAGAGGATAAAGGGTCTCAAATATATGTCATATGCTGCCTGGCTGTAGACACCCCAGCTGAATGCAGTCACATACTGCCTACACAGAGGCATTGCATGCCTGTTGTAGAAGGCCATGCCCAACACAGGAGTAATGGACATGCTCCACCCCAGAAAACTCAAAGCTATCGGAGCTGTGAGAGTGAGAGATGTCAACCTCAACAAATAATGAAATAGGATGTGCTGGTGGGACAGATACATAATCCAGAGGCTCCCCACACCCTGGACCAGAATCCCACTCCATGTTAGGCAGAGCCCCTCACTGACACTCTTCAACAGGAATCTTGCCAAGTGGATGGATGATTGTAGAGTTACACTGGGGGTCTTCACTGTGTCATGTCCAGACAGAGGCACAGCAAAGCAAATCATAAATGGCCATAATATTCACATAGCAAGGGGTGGCAAAAGCCACACACACTCTGGCTAGGCTAACAAATGCCCTAGGGTGGATAGCCTAGTATGAACCTATGAACCTATGAAGATACAAAATGTACAGGACACTAAGAATAATCCCAAGGCTTTCACAACTGATGGTAGGAACCGTGTTGGGAATTCACAGATATGCTCTGAATCACACAAATATCACAAACACACACACATATTGCCAACATACATCCTGACAGGTGCAGTGCAAACTCCCCCCCGAATGCAGAATATCTATCCCAGCAGACTGCTGGCCCCCTGACATTGCAGATGCTGAGGTAACAGCCAGCATCTACAAAGCAAAACACACAGCAGCAATGGTATGAGATGGTGTCCTGGGCTGAGTGCAACATGGACTCCAAGATGAATGTAATGCCAAATCACACTACTGCTCAATGTCAGCCTTATCACAGAATATGTACCCAAAGAGCAGTGTACAACAACAGTGGTCCTTCTCAACAAAGGTGGTGCCTGAATGGATACTGAAAACTACTACCCCAGAATCCTGAGAAGCTCGGTCTGCACAGCTATGGAAAGGATCAGCATGTACCACAGACATAAAGATATTGGGGACCTACTGACACCGGACCCTACCCAGTGTGGCTTTCTTAAGTGCAGATCCTGCCCCTAAACATGTTTGACTCAATTGAAACAGTCATTAAGGTCATTGATGAGGGCAATGTGGTCCACACAGAGTAGCTGGACCTTGCAAAGGCTTCCATACAATACCCTACGTGTTCATTATAGATAAGTGCAACAAAAAAGGAAATCCCCTGCGCGTCAGGAGCTGCACGGCTTCAAAAGGAGTATCTCCAAATGCAAAAAACACACAAGCCAGCAGCAAGCAGATAGTGTCAAAGAACAGTTTAATAAAAACTGCCCCAACAGCCAAATGGCATCAAAAACATACCGGTTTCGGCAATGGTTACAAACCTAGCCTTCTTCAGTGTAAATCAAGACGCCAAAATAGTAAAATGCTGTATTTATACAGATGTAACCATGCTGATTGGTTATAAAATTGTAAACATGTGCTGATACTCAAATACCATAAAGTAACACATAGTTTAAATGGCCATGAATGCATTCAAAAATAAATACAAAAATAAATTAAATCATTAAAGGGCTAAAGTACATACTTATCTAAATGGCTATCTATAGATAGCATATATACAAGATATGAAACACCAATTATACATAGGTGGAGGTTGGACAAGATATGCATGTATACAAATTGCAAAATGAATTAGAATACATACTACAATATAACATAAGTTAATTCAATATATATATGAAAGGAAATATATATGTATTCTAAGAGTAGAAATACCATATGTTCCACATAACATGTAATATATATTTTTTGATTTATAGACAATCATTCAACCCAGGGCTGAATAATGCTCCTAATTTCGTGATCCATTTCTTTTCTTTAAGATTAAGTTTATTATGCCAACCACTCTTGATAGTTCTATCACCAATGATTTTATCTATAATAGTAAAATGAAATTTGGCAGTACTATGTATTAGAGTGTGTTTATATAATGCATTAGTAGTTTTATGGCATCTAATGTCACTGAGGTGCTCTGAAATGCGTAGTTTTACTGGTCTTGATGTCTGTCCTACATAAAATGAATGGCAAGTGCAACTTGCCAAATACACGGCCCAATCCGTGTTGCAATTTGCAAAAAATCTAATGTCAAAAACAGTATTGATATTCCTACTAGTAAACTCCTTGGTTTTCAACATATGCTTACAATTGACACAGTGGCCACATGGAAAAGATCCTATAAGTCTGTCACCTAAGATAGTGGTTTGATATACTTGTGGTAGAGTGGACTCATGATGATGTTTATAGTGATTGAAGTGACCAGCCAAATTCTTTCCTTTTACGAAAAGAAAAAAGGCATTTGTCAGGAACAATGTTTTTAATCTTAACATCAGCCTGCAAAATGTTCCAATTATCCTTAATGATTTTAGTAAAGTTGTTTGTATTTCTACCAAATGTAGTAGTGAGTCTGAGTATGTTTCTCTTAACATATTTCTTTTATATGTTAACAAATTCCGTCTGTGTAAACCCCTAGCATAATTCTGAGCCATGGTCACATATCCTGAACCATAACCACGCTCAATGAATCTATGATGCAAATCCTGAGCCTGGTTGACATAAGTAGTGTTCTCAGAACAATTCCGCCTGATCCTAATAAATTGCGATTTAGGAATGTTCCTTGCTATATGTTTTGGATGAAAGCTGGATGCGTGGAGAATCGTATTGTATTGGGGGAATTTTCTGTGGGTTTCAGTTGTCAAGGTATTGTCATTTTTCTTTGTTACCAAGACATCCAAAAATGTAATGGCTTCCCGATCATGAGTAATAGTAAATTGTATTCCCAAATATTATCATTCAGGTATTCCATAAATTCCTGAAGATATAGAGCATCCGATCTCCACACCATCCAGCAATCATCCAAGTATCTACGCCAGATATCTATTTCCGGCAGGAACAGATTATGAGTATCATCGTAAATCATAATATGTTCAATATAAGCCATAAACAGATCAGCGTAAATGGGGCAAAAGATGCCCCATAGCTGTACCTCTGATCTGCAGATAACATTCCTGGTTGTAAAAGAAAACATTCTTAGTCAAAACATGCTCAGTTAAGTTCAACAAGAGAGTATTGAAACCAGGTTGGTATAATTTGGATGCATTGAGCCAAAATTCAATTGCATCAAGTCCACCCCAATGTGGAATATTAGTGTAAAGTGAGCTTACGTCCAAGGTACATAGTAACCATTCTTTATCTAGTTGCATATCATTTATAATGCTCAGAAATTGAGTGGTATCCTGTATTCGTGATCTTATATATGGTAGTAATGGCTTTAAATACATCGTTAGGAATTCAGAAAGAGGTTCTGTGATCGACCCCATGCCTGATACAATCGGCCTTCCAGGTGGATGTAAAAGATCCTTATGTATTTTAGGTAGAAAATAAATATATTGTCTAGTAGGATCAGTAATTGTTAACTGGTAACATGTTTTTTTGTCAATAATACCATTTTCAACAGCAGATTTCAAAAAGTCATCAATATCCTTTTGAAGACCAAGGTGGGGTCAAGTGGCATTTTAGTATAATATTTGACATCATTCAATTGTCTGTGTGCTTCAATGTCATAAGCACACCAATCTAACACTACCACTGCCCCTCCTTTGTCTGCGTTAATAATAACTAATTCTTTATTATTAACAAGTTCCTCTAGACAAGATTTTTCAACATCAGTGATGTTATTAGGCATAGGTCTCTCATAATCATGCTTAAAATGTAGCTCACTAAGTACACTTCTCAAAAAAAGATTGACAGCTGGATGCATAGGAGGAGTGAAATTCGAAGCATGATATTTGAAACTTTCTTGTTGTAAATGTGTAGTATCCCCTTGTTCCTGAAAAAATAATTTTAGATTAATAAGCCTACAAAATGAAAATAGGTCATTAGTAAATGAATCTTCTGGAACAAAAAAGCCGGGAATAAAGGATAAACCTTTATTGAGTAGAGATATCTGTTGATCTGATAAATTAGTGCTAGAAATATTACATACATTATTTATTTTTTGGTCAGTATCTCCAACAGGTTCTGTAGACTGGTAACTTTTTCGGTGCTTCCTGCCCCCCATCCTCCTCCTACCCCTGTATTCCCTAAAGGGGATACATAGTTTTTACGTTTGGGAGTGGGGGAATCCATGGTGGACTGTGTGTCAGTATCTGTACCAGACGAGGTCTCCAAATCAGTAGACTCAATGTTGTTACTATGCCCTTTTAATATGGAACGTGGACGTTTCCTTTTAAATTTAGAGGCTTGCTTCTTAATACTCTGTCCTTCTTGAAATCGGACATGTCTAACAGTCTTAAATGGTTGACCCTTGTCATAGTCTGAGATATCACGAGAAAACTTTTAAGTTTTCTATCCTTTAAAATCTTATCAAAATTCAACAGTTCAGTACTCAGTTTAGATAGTAAAGCCTGAAAGAAAGCTTCATTTTGATAATGATTACATTCCTCAATCAAATTCAAAACTAAAGTGGTTTCACTCTCAATGATTCTAGTATAATGTTCAGATAAAGCTTTAACAAACTTCATCGAGCATTCTTGTTGTATATGATTCCATTCCGAGAGTAAACTGTCATCAGGACTTGCCACCAAGGGCTGTATTTTCACTCTGAGACCCCTAGGGCAAATGCCCTTGGCCAAATATGCTTTCAATAGTTTGTGGTGCCAAACACTGGATCTTAAAGCCTTCATATTTTTATTAAGTGCAACAAATAGTTGTTCACATTTCTGTTCGGGAGTTAAAGAAATTATGTCTCCTGGGGCAGTGGTATCATTTCCAATGCCGAATGCTGCAATATCATCTAGAAACAGACAACTGGTGCCATAGCCATGTCAGCAAGCTAATTGCAGAAAAGTGTATAGTTAACCCCCGTGGATATACAGTAAGTGCCCACCACTTACCACATAGGTGTTAACCCATTATGTAGTTAACATGTAATGAGAGACCTGGGGACACAAGGTGATAGATATCCTGCATTGGACAAACATGTGCTGTAGTGTTTACAGAAACATACCATATACCCACCTAATCATGAAGGTTGTCAGATCTAGATAAGGGGAGGTCATTGTGGCTCTGCAGTCATCCTTCATCAGCGGTACAATTGACTACAATAGCCCCTGTGGGATGTACCTCAGCAGATACCTCCATCAACCGTAAAGTCCCCAACAGTACCTCACCAGGAGTATCAAAGAGCTTGCACAGATGCCATGTGTTGCCTGTGTTGCTGGTATCAATAAACATGCTGCACCTTGTACAATCTGAATGGCAGTGAGCTATGCACATGAGAGACCTGAATCCCAGCACTGACTTACATAGGACAAGCTGTACTGCATGATCCATAACACAGAAGCCACCCCCACCCATGAGTGAACTCCCAGTGCAGGCTACCCATAAAGTCACTTATCAATCTTCCTCAATAGGAATCTTGATGAGTGGATGGGAGATGGTAGCTTTATTCTGGGTATCACTGTCATGTCACAGGTAGACAGAGGCACAGTATACTAACCATGACATATGTCATGGCAAACTCCACTTACAATGTGTGTTGAAGGACAAACATACTCTCCAACTAACATTAGACATGGACTAGGGCACATCGCTAGTGTTTGCAAATGTACACCTATATTGTGGAATACACTACCAATGTTGGACAAGCCTGGTTTAAGTAGTTCATATCTGAACAGAATGCAACATGGTCAGATGTACACAACTGGCCCCTAACCAGGCTGTTGTGCTCACTATCGAAATGTAAAGCAGTGATAGCACTAAAGCCCAGGATACACCACAGTCAAAGTACTACCAGTACACTATACAGTACTACAGTGTTAGGTCAGTGTGAAAGGATGTTGACAACTGTATGCAAAGTATCCCATGCAAACACTGCAGGCACAGTATAATCCTGTTGTGTTCACACACAAAGCAGTTGTACAGTAACTACACAACATGACACACAACACACAACCATAAACGGGTGATATTTGTTGAAGTTCACACTCATCCACAAATGTGGTGGGCTGCTGAGTCCATATATATACACATATATATATATTGATGTACATATATTGCTATAGATGTGGAGGGGGGGACACAGAGGGGGTGAGACTGACAGAGGGGGTGGGACAGGGTGTGTTGAAGGTCGTCATATACAGTCATACCTGTAGATAGTCAGATCAGTCTGTCTATGTATATGTATCTACATATATCTATATCTGTATGTGTGCATTACATATATATGTTTGTACAATATTCTATCTACATCTGTCTATGTATTCCTACATCTCTCTCTATGTATGTATACATATATGCATATAATATATATATATATATCTATATATATATATATATATATATATATATATATATATATATATATATACACATACATATGTTGACATACATACGTATCCATATGATAGACAGGTATATCAACATGTTTGTCTACCATACTGTATACACACACTAACATACTGCTAAACATACATAACTGTGAAACCTACTTTGTACATGGCACTACAACCTACAATCAACCAACACTGATATGTGCACATAGATGCTCTCACATACAAATGTATGTACAGCCTTCACTGATAGTTGCTGTATATCCCCTGCCCTTTACACATCTTCATATACATATGGATACAGACCAATGACACATATGGAGGGTTCACAGTATGTAGACCTTTATAGTATTACTTTACATTACCTGTGTTTGTCACAGCTGCTTGTGTTGCCATCTGGTTCTCTGTCCTGCTGCTCCACTTCCCAGTTGTCAGCTTTCAGGTGGCTGTTGCTGAACAATTTGTTTGTCTGCTTAATTGCAATTTTCTCTGTCTCTGTCTCTGTCTCTCTCTCTCTCTCTCTCTGTCTGTCTGTCTCTCACGTCCTTCTAAGGGTGCAATGAAAGTATTGCATGTGTGGACTGGGAGTACAGCATACTTTTGTAGGTATCTGCATATGCCCATGTGATGGCCTCTGCACCAATTGTTAGCCAGCATTTGCTAATTGCATGCAGCCAGTTGTGTACTAATTGCAGTTCTCACTGTGATTTCAGAACAGTGCTATAAAAAGGTATGTGAGATAGGCATAGCCCTTTCAGATTTTAAGGGCAGGGACCATGCTGTTATGCTGTGGACAATATTCTGTGAGTGTAAAGGTTGGTATCTCTCTCATATTTCCAGGTGTGTTGTAGATTAACATTCCTCCATTCATTTCTCCAGTTTCCTGTACTAACTGTGTATGTACACTGACACCTACAACTACTACTACTGTTAATGTGTGTGTGTGTGTGTGCTTTCCTTTCACTTTTGCTTGCACTTTGTTGCTAAGACTTCAATATTTGCCCTTTACAGTCACTACTTGTATGCCTGCTAGGTGTCCTGACTGTAGTGTGCTGCTGTAGCTTTCCTATTTTCCATGTACATTAACACCTTGGAATGCTTGCTATATCTGCTAGGGTGTTACAGCATGCAGTGTGGTCTGGCCATGGTGTGGGCCTTGACATCTATTAGGGTATTTGAGTATGCTGCTGAGCAGGCCCCAGAGACTTTCAGGTTCATCTGTTATCTGCCTCATGGAATGGTACATATCAGTGGGGTACACCCATTAAAATGTCTGGTATGCTGCAGTTGTGACTGTGGGTTAGCATGAGCATATGTATTACTACACTTTTTCTGCCATGCAAGTGGTGAATACTTTCAGGACTCCATAGTTACCATTGCATGTGTTACACCTTTCTGCCTACTGTTTGTACATTTCACATGGAGTCTGTGGGGCATCCCTGTAAGTCATTCACTGTTGCTATGCCTAGGCTCTTAACTATTCAAATATGGTGGTGTCAGACCTGTCATGTGTACAGATATTTGCAGGTTGTCCACATTTCTACCTCATATTTTGGTCAATATCTCATGCACACCTTTTTCTGGCAAATAACTCTGGGCTCAAGTCAGAATATGGTGACAAACATTCAAGTTTCAGACTTCATACCCTTCCAAACATCCCACAAAATGCAGACCCTGTTACTCTCTGAACTGTCTGCATTTGTTGTAACATTATTTGTAATGTGTCCCTGGTTTTGGGCCTTTGCTCCACATATTTTATTACTTGGTCCAGATGTGTTCCTGTAAGAGGTTGTGGGGTATGGGCAGTGATTATCCTGCTGTGAGTATTTATGTGGCTTGCAAGGTGCTATAGTGACATTATTATGTAGGTTGCTACCAACTAGCATGGCAGTTTCTGTTCACACACTACTATTATGGAAATCCACTAGTTTTGATAGTAATTCTAAATGGCATGCTTTGTGTACTACACATCTATATTCCCTTTACATTCATTCCTACTATTACATGATATATTTATTTTAGCACAATGTGCTTGTATAAGAGTCATGGCTTAGTGGTAAGTCATGCAGACTACTGTTTCCAAGGTCCTGGGTTCGGGACTGCCAGTGGGATTTTATTTTGCTTTTGAACTGACTATAAGACCTGTCAATCAAAGTGACTAAGGTACTTTTAAGCAGTTGTAACCGGGTTAGCGCTGGCTTGCGCGGAGCTCACACATGCGCACTGGCGTTTAGCTCTGCGCACACAAGCGCACACCCGCTTACAATCGCTTAAACGTGCTTACTCTTGCGCACACCCGCGCTATTTTCTTTGAAAGAAAAGAAAATGGGGAGACAGGAAAGTGGTGAAAAAGGGGTCACAAAGAGGGTAAGACAGTAGGGAAACAAGCTTGGGATGTGCAGGAGGGATGTAGGTAAGGCCCATAGCTACCCATTTCTTCATCAGCAACAGCTGTGCATATGAATGTAATTTGGTATGACATTTGAAACCTTCCACCCCTGAGAGAGGTGTCAGGACAACAATAATACTTGTTGTATGGCCAATTGTAATTGATAGGTTCCATGTCCAGCAGACATGTGTGCGGAATGGACAGCTATGTATGGGGCATAATTTTTTTGTGGGTACAGAGTGCCCTTTTTTTTTTTTTTCAGGTGAGAGTGGTATGTCAGGTGAAGGAAGTCGGTACAGCTGGGAAGGTAGGTTGGGTAGGTAAACAGACAAGACAAACAAGACGCATACAGGGGCGGTGTATGACATGTGTGGGGGGGGTTACACAATTGACGGGGATGGAGGTTTGGATATCCAGAGCCCATGAGCCCACAGATGGCAACAGTGGAACTGATATCCCCACCCATAGGCAGTTGCCACTGTTCCTTCACTGCCCAGGACGGGGCTGTGCTGGGGGCTGTGTAGGCGGGGCAACAGGCATGCCTGTTAGTTGCACCACCCGTGCCTCGAGCTGGCGTAGGGGCTCGAGAACAGAGTCCCGAATCTCCCTACACACCACAGTCTGGACGCTACGGAGGGTGAGTGGTGGTTCTCCTCCGGCCACACTTGCAGAGGGGGGGCGAGCCCCATCCCCTGCAGCACTTCCACCTGCAGGTGGCACAGCACCACCGGAGGAGGGTCCGGACTCGGCACTTGTGCCAGGTGCACTCGCCAGCTGAGGTCGGAGAGGTGGGTCCGCTGGAACCCGCCTTCCCTGTCATCCTATGTTTTGCATTATGTCATGACAGTTTGGGTTAGTGACATATAATACCATTCACAATTAGTTGTAACAGCATGCATTAGTATTCCCATTAACCAAACACCCAGATATTCACACTATTGAACAGCGTGCATAACACATGCATAATTTGAACAGAAATACACAGTCCAACAACATGCAGGGTTAATTGATGGCAACAGGCCATCAGGTGTGGATGTATGAACAGGGCGGATGCATCAACGGACATGCAAATATATATGACCCAACAGGACAAACGTCCAGGGGTGTTAATTGTGATTGCACATACCATTTTCACGTGGAATGGGTTATATGTGGTTATAGGGTGGGGTAAAGAAAGTAATATTAACACCTTCGAATAACAATACATATGCTGTACATTTCTAATAGCTACAGTTATATACACACTACTGTTCTGACTACAGTTTCCTATATGATAACTATTTTGACTTGGTGATAGGACTGTTACTGCAACATCAATATACATTTTATGGCTCTTCATACACATTCATATCTAGCTTTGTTCAGCTACATCATCCTGCTACATTTGCTTTATATAGCTGTAGACAAGTGTGGATGTTTGGTATATCAGACAATCATCCTATCTGCATATTGCAGACTGAGAGCAACATACCCAGATTTTGGGATACACATTCCAGATGCAGCAACACTTTGAACAGATTTTGCTGTTTGGTTTTGAATCTCACATGCATTTCATTCTGTCTTGACTGCAGTATACTTTATTCAGGGCTTATTACTACTGTATTGCTGGATTCATGACACTTTCTCACACTCTCTCACTTGCTTTCATTTTACTATTCAGGATGGTACTTACTTCTAGGCTTTATTGACATGTTTTACCTGTAGTTATTACAATCCTTTCCAGCAGTCTCACTTCTGTCATGTTTCAGTATTTCCACAGGGATATATTTCACACATGTGATTCCATCATCTTCTGCAGCTATACTTTTCAGCCTGCTGCAGGTTGTGTACTATTTTCTTACAGGTAGGGCATTTTTATTTCAGAATATATGTCAGACAGTTTCATTTTTCAGTTTAACTTACAGGCTGAAACACACTTTTGTAGTCAAGCAATACTTGCATACACTTTCACACTGTTACTTGCAGATTTTATTCCTTACTGACTACACTGCACTCTTTTGCTGACTGTCATACTTTTATATTTCTTTACAGTTACTGGTAGTGGATTACTGACCTGCCTGGTGGCGCAACCGCACCAGCCTATCGCCATAGGCTCTGCGGTTCACAGAACGGACACCTGCAGCTGTAATATAAATGAAGTAATATTGGAATACACATCTCCATAATATCAGCTAGTTTAATTTCTTACATACATAATTAAATGTTACTTACTCAGTAGTGGGGCGTTGGGTGTTTTCCGGGCCTCCTGGATCCAAAGGTTCAGTTGGTCCTGCTTGCGTCTCTTCAGGTCCGCATGGTGGTGGCAGACCTGCTCACCAGTCCTTGGAATCCCTGTGGCACTGGTGAGATCATGAGCCAACCGGTCCCACGCCTCGGCCCTGTATGCTCCCCAGAGGACCTGGCCCTGCATGAGTTGGGCCTCATGATTATGGACTAGGAGCCAGACCATGTACCTGGACTCCTCAACACCCCACCTCTGTGCTCGAAAGCAACTACCCTCTCCTACTCCTGTCATTCTGCCTTCAGGTCAGTTCTACAATCGTTTATGCTGTGTATTCCCGCCTATGGGGCTTATATAGTCCGTTTTTCCCACACATATCTGTGATTGGCCATTTTGGAATTGTATCAACTTCAGTAAACCTGCATTGTCATGCTCCAGTTTGTATTCATTCCTATATATTAGCTATTATTGCATTTCTAGGTACTGCTGTCATGGCTTAGTGGTTCTGTACCTTGACTATGGTGTACAGTATCCTGGGTTCGAACCTGGCCACTGCTTTTTATTTTTCATGACTGTCTAGACATGCTGATGGGTGTGTCTGTGAAAAGGCAGTTTTGATACGGCTTGCTCAACGTTGCCCATCGGTTAGCTTGTTTGCGCGGTGCGCAGCTCTGCGCAAACGGGATACGCTGCTTTAAGCCTCATTTGGCTATCGGCACACATATTACGCTAAGCTCAGTTAGGGTCACATAGATTTAGCATGTTAGACCACTGCTCAGCTACGGGCACTCATTTTGCACCAGTTAAACCACTGCTCATCTACGGGCAGATACACTCACTCTGTTAAACTGTAGCTCAGCTATGAGCACATCTGGCATTTTTTATTCTTTTGTTACCTCACATTTCTTCAATATAAATGGGCCATTTCATTACATTTTACATAAATTGTGGTTTTATGTGTACATACATATTTATCAGGGACATGTTTCCTGCTTATTTTGCAAAAAAAAAAAAATTGGTGTTGTGGGGGCTCGAACCATGACTGCCTGCTCTTCAGCCAACATCTCTACCGCTACGCTATTGCTTCCTTGCTTATTTTGCATATTTAGTTCTTATATGCTTTCCCACTGACTGCTAACTGTAGCTGCTTACGGCACGCCAGCATAACGAAGCACTAACGGTTAAACACCTTTACAATTTAAAAAAAATATATAACATGTTCATTTATATATTTTATGTTCATAGTCTGTGGGGGCATGTGTTGTGTTGTGTTTATTCACATTTCCATGGACTCTGTTGTGGGTGTTTACTTTGGGCACTTTTACACTTCTGGGGGCATGTCCGCTTGCAGGGCTCAGCCTACGGACACGCCCCCTACTGTCTTACACAGACCGTGTTAGACTTAGGTGTGATTCAGCATGCTCTCATGAATATGCAAAGCATGCTGACATCACTCCGTTTAACTGCAGCCTCCATGTAAGAGTTATAACTCTTACACGGAGGCTTCGTGAATCCTTGCCTGTGTGTGTGTGTGTGTGTGTGTGTGTGTGTGTGTGTGTGTGTGTGTGTGTGTGTGATTATGAGTGCACATACTTACTTATTTATTTACTTATTTATTCATTCTAATAAAACCCAGATAAAATGTGTTATAAAACATGAATCTAGTATGTTGTGAAATACTTGTTTTTGTTTACTTTTTCTTGACACATCATAAACAGTGTTTTACATCCCTGGTGCATCTTCAGAGCTACTACAATTCATCTAAATCGTTCTTATTTACACTACAAAAGCAAAAGAAGCACTCACTGAAACCCCTGTATCACCTTAGTAAATCCCGTATCCAAGATAGCCACTAAACCTAGATCCGTATTTAGGAGTATATTCAGAGCAGTGGCATAAGGCTACAGTGCAGTGGTAAGTAGTGATTAATTTAACTTCACACAGATTAGGCATGCATCAGTGCCAGCTGGGCACCACCATACTGGGGGCAGAGTTGTAAAATTAAATTATACAGCAGTGTAATGGCAGTAATCATGCTGCTGAAATGACTGTGCTATTTATAGTCATGTGACTCAATGGAAAGTGTCAAGCAGGTGGTTCTATGCACATTCATACATGCACTGAAGTGCCCCATAGCTGCAGCATGGATACAGCAGGCAGCCCATCTAAGTGGGCCACAGCAAATTGCAAAGTCATTCCATAATATAAATGGGGTGAAAAGCATGAGATAGTACAGGTATAAATGTAAATGAGAAAGCAGAAGAACCCACAAAAGGACAATAGGAAGGAAGATATGTGGAGAAGGCTGCATACTTTTTCTGTGTATGAGTGGCCATTGTTTTAAGATGAAGATGAGCAGAAGGGGGAAGATAGCAAGGAGAAAATATGTGCAGGATGGAGGGCACAGGAATGGAAGCATGGACTGGCAACAAAGAATGCACAAAATGACTGCAGGGAAGGTAATGATACATAAGGCTGAGAAATAATGGAGAAACGTGGAATGACAGAGGATGGTCGTCTTGTGATGTGGAGGACTGGACTACAAAAACAGGAGGGGAATCATACATAAGGACTGGGGGCACTATGATGGGGAATTATGAGTGGTGAGGAAGGCCTGCCTGATTGACCCTGAGGGAATCTACCAAGATGCCAATCACCTCTATAGCTTGCTATCCTGGGCAGATGCCACCTCTAGTGGCTTGTTGGATGGGTTGTCTGGCTGTGTGACTCAATCAACCACACAAGATGCCCCTAAGTGCTAGTGTGGGCATTCAGCTGTTGGTTCACCTAATTCTTCATCAGCTGCCACACTTCCTTCCTGGTGGCTTTGTAGGGGTTCCTCTACACCACTTACAAATCATAAGTCTTTATATCCCTCCTGAGAGGTGGGCAATGAGGTCACAAGGAAGCCATCTGAGTCACCTTCACAGGGTGATATTCATTACCCTTGAGGCAGGCCTAATGAGGACCCACTGATTAGCACTAAGGCTGGTGCAGAGAATGGCAGCTGCTACATCATCACAGCCTGCACCAGAGCTGATCATGTAGAGAAAGAAAATAAAAGGAATAAAAAGACATAAACCAAATAAAAAATACAAAATAACAGAAGACAAGAAAAAACAACAAAAAGAGAAAATACAACAGATTAGCAATGTGTGTTACAAGTCATTCAAATAGTACTCTACTGCCAGCAAAATATCACATTCAACCCACAATCTAAAGAGTATGTCTCGCCTCCTTATGTAAGTCATCTTGTTTTCCTGTATCTCCTGCTCTGCTGGAAAACATAAAATAGTAATCGGCATGCATATCCATAACAACAGATTGCAATTACAGCTACAAGTGTTAGGCTGAATGTACCGGGCCAAACTAAATGCAGAATTCTCACAATAACAAGGTGGTGTTTTCTCCCTATCTCTTTTTCCCACTGGAGAAGAAGGTATAAATGGCACCTGGAAAGGTCACTGTACTTGTGGTTGTACTGATCATCATACTTAATATGAAAGTAGCATCACTTAGAATCCTGGTAAACTGATATCAACCATCAGGTTTGTAAAGGGAGCCCCTCGTACATCCTAGCAGGCACTCCCTATGGTTCCTGTATAGCAGAGATGGATGAATATCTTTTCAGTTCCTGCTACAGAATAAGGGAGTTCTGTTGAATTTACTGTCTGAAGAGGCAATTTTGATTCTGCAGGTCTAAAGCAGGAGAAAATAGTGGCCTGATGGGCACAGCCTCACATACTCGATACCACATGATAGGTATTAATGAACAGTAAAATAGCAAGATGCACATTAAGAGTAGCATGATGGAAATTAACCTCAACATGACTAACCTTTGCAGTAGCCATGCGTGCATACACACTATACATTACTTCCCAGCCCAGGAATGGACAGACATGCACATTATAACAGTGACTATAGATGGTAATGCATTGCATTTATGCTGCTGTTTAGAGACAATCATGCTAAACTACCTCATTAGTATAACTGCTGCATTGCATGGCTCATTTTAGCATGATAAAAACCATGGCCGCCATATTTCAGGAGATTGTGCAAAAGCAAGCAACTAAGAGAATCAGAGTATAGTGGATATCAGAATTTATTGCCATGCAGGCAAAATGTTAGCAGACAGAACTACCAGTAATGGATGTCAGGACTGCAATGAGCACACAAGGGTGCATGGAGGTAGCAGAGACAATAACTGAACACAGGAATGTGCACAGACGATGACAGAGGAAGGACATGCTGCACGAGCAACTTGGCAGAGCACAGGATACAGGGCAACACTTTTGCAGTCTATATGGTTGACTCCCTCCCAGCAAGACTGCATTAGTTGCAGTCTTGCTGAGATGAAGTCAATCTGTCAAGGCACAGAGAACAGAGCAAAACAGGTAGCAGTCTGAAAGAGGGTCAACCTGACAAGGTATAGGGGACACACCAGGAAATTTTGCAGTCTCATGGGGGATCTTAATGCGAAATGGTTCAGGAAATGCTCAGACCTGGTCACTGTCCTACTGTGTAGGGTCCATAACAGTATACCTTAGGCACATAGACTGCATGACATACTACATGGGATTTCTAGTACACCATGCACAAACTGTACTACCAGCATGTGTGCAATGGGCAGCAAGCATGGCTAACATAAAGACTGCTGCCATATTATGGCACAGTGTTAGAAGGGTTACACCACAGAAGTGTAGAGAGTTGTAGCCACCAAAAGGGTAAGGAGGCAGGATGGAGTCAGATGTCAGCTGTCAAGGTCTGCCATGCAAACATACAGTGATTCACCTGTATAACTCTCAGATGTGCACATCTTGGCATGGGACTGAAGGAATGGCAACTGCTGATAAAGTCTACCATACCAGAGAAAGAGGTGTTATGACAGGTTCTATGCACACATGATATGCATATCCTTTAGAAGGGTAAACAAGGCCTTCTGAAACCAGGTGTGGCATGGACTGAAGAAAGATAAAAATAAAGTAGGTGGCCATAAAAGGAAAATAGTACAGATGCATTATAGGATTACTGATATATTACTGTATATCACAACCAAGACTCAGGAAATTATTAGAATCAGGTTGACCACTGGGGATGGACAACCAATACAGAAACATCCAATAAGGTGGAATAATTCCTGGTAACCCTCAACAGGGAAGATGAGAGAACCCTAATACATAGTAATGGCTTTGATGTGAGAATTGGGCTGGAGGTTACTGCCTAAGTGTATGTAGGGTGTACCAGGTAAGTAATACCAGGTGCTATTGCTATTGGACATGGACTTGTAACTGTGAATGGATTACTCAAGTAAATACAGATGCTTATTTGTAATGCAGAGACATTAGGCCTGCAGCAGCAACAATCTCTACCACAAGATATGTATATATCCATAGGCTTTGTATATAATTGGCTATAGCAGTATGTGCACCACATGTTGGAGGGACTCACAAATATAGTCAAGCATTTCCATATATTATAATAGTAGGCACCGTTACAGTAATCTGAGTTCTGGATATCCTAAGATGCTTTTTACGTATTCTAGTAGCATCTCTGAATTTTGTGACATCATCAGAAAGAATTGGCCTATACTATTAGTGGATGAAGGTATAAGCAAAGTAGTTGGGTGTCATCCCAGCTTTACTTTTAGAAATAATAAAAGTTTGAAAAGGATGTTATGCTATGGTCCTAGAGCTGCAATGACTGATTCTCCACAGGGTTTTGGAACTTTATCTTGTGGTAAATGTAAAGCCTGCACTTTTATAGTTAGAGAACAAGTGTTTATTCATCCCAGCACCAGGAGAGAGTTTGTTCCCAAATTTTCTGCCACATGTAACAGTAGCTGTCTAATCTATTTAGCATCCTGCACACAGTGTCTTCGGTTTTATGCAGGTAAGACAATGCGTAAGTTTAAAGAAAGGATTTTGGAACATGTTGGTAATACCAGGAACAATGTTTCCATGAATGTCTTGGCAACACATGCAATTAAAACAGGACATAATATCTTTTACTTCAGAGTCCTGCAATTAGTTAAACCTGGTATGAGGAGAGGTGACGTAAATAATTTTTTTGAGAATTTGGAAGTTAAATGGATAATAGCACTGCAAGTTCATAAAGAGCCAGGGCTTAATGCTAATATTCCTTTAAAGCCAGCATTAGTTAAGAGAAGGTGAATTTGATTTGTTGTTTTTAGTAACGTGATTTTATTTCTTGTATAAATTATTAGTTTTGAGTTGCTTTTATGTGGATCTGAAGAAGCGGTAACTCTGTGAAAGTGCTTATCCCTCTTTTTTAAATAAAGAATCTACACAGGACTTTTTTCTGGCCTTTATTCATCTCTGTTGGTTTGCTCACATTTTGTTTCTCTCATTTTGGACTTTGTTTCTTGTGAGCTACCTTTAGCAGGAGTGGGTGCTGTTTGTTTTGTTTACTACTCATGATGTGTAAGAGATGAGTGTTTTTGTATATCATCTTTGAAGAGCTGCAATCACTTCAAGCACATGGCAATATCCTGCGATACATGGAAATTAACATGGCATATAGGGTCCTAGAGCAGTCATGCCTCTTGAGGGCATTTATGACCCCATGTGGCAGCCATTGGTACAGCCTTAAATATCCAGGCAACTAGCCACATGACCATGATAGGGGATGGTCACACATTGCATAATCACACTCTAGGCTTTTGCATATGGAATACACTATTCTAGAGACAACTTCAATGTCCACACTGTTTATGGCTGCCTACAACCATGGGCACTGACAATCCCATGGTGGTAACCAAAATTCTTTTGGCTCCACCATCAACACACCCCATTATATAAGTCAATCTGGATCCCATTGTACAATGACATCACTCTCCTTTATATCCCTACATGGGAAACATTCACTGATGTCTGTTTCATGGGTCATGGATGCCAACATTTTACTTGAACATCACATGATGAACCACAGCTAGCTCTATACAAGCTTACAATGTGGTACACCATCACTTGGACAGAGTGCTTCAACTGCTGGCACTGTGGTGCCACATGGTACATCCAGCCATTTTTCTGTCCATGGAAGCTTCACCTTATCACTGTAGGGTATGATTCCACCACTCTGCCTATGCTAGTATTAGTGCCCCTGTTGTTGTGCCCCACCCTACCACTCCAGTGATGATGAATGCTTCTTGCTCACTCCTCTGGCATGTGTGGCTAGGGCAGTATCTGAAGCACATTGTGGCCAGTCACTAGACAGTAACAAACAGCCTGTGTGTATTATTGCATGCATTAGTTTTAGTTTGTGTTTGCTATGTCATGGCTATAACTATGGACCAGACTCTTCCTCTTTGCCGGTGCTATGAATTGTACTCATCTCTGCCTTGCTTGGGGTACAGCTTCAGTTGGGTCCCATGACAATTTATCACCATACACCTCCTCCATTGCTGCCATAGATTATGCCTAGTAGTGCTATGATGTCCCCCAATGTTGTAATAACTTCTATATAGTACATATTATGTATCATGTTGCAGGCCACAAATATCTTGCTACAGGCATCTGGAGCATACTGCAGTATGCCACCAGATGTTGTCTAGCAGTGGGCCTTCAGAACTCTAAACACATATTTGATAATGTTATACATGTGTGACAGTGTGAAGTTATATGTCATTTCTCCCCTCAGTCTGCAGGCTGCAAATGAGAGACATAAGCCAGTTCCAAGACATATCCAGTATCACTTACAATACAACAATGGACAGATTAGGAGTGGTCTGCTATCTGTGTTCATGAGACCAGAATATCCAGGATTTTGTGGGTGGCAATATGTATACCTACCAAGGAGATGATCCTTTGGAAAATCACCCCACATGAAATGCTAGCAGACATTGCAGTGCATATGTGTCAGATCTGGAAATTATGGGAACTCTTGGTATGGCTCACAGAGATACGTTACACTTAATACTCTGTACATTGTATATATCACCTAGTGGCTGATTATGTTCAACTCCTTCCAAATGATATACAGACGCTAAGTGGAGCAGCTGGGACCTTGGTAACAATGTGGAGTCAATAGTCCCAGGGCACCAAGGAAAGTGACTATGATATGCAATGCCTACATAGTAGTGGTTCTCTCCTTTGCTGTCTGTGGATATCAGATATACTCCTTCACACGATGCAGCATCATATCAAGGAACTGGTATAGGGTTTGCTAAACTCCTAAATTTCCCCTGTTGAACACTGAAAGGTTCCCTTAGCAAAGATGGTTAATGACACACAAACCTTTAAGAGCATCAGGATAGGTAGTCCTCATATCCTCACTGATTTGATGTGAGGGCAGACCTTGCCTTCTAATTCCACTATGGTGTCTCCGTCCACACTGTCGCAGGTGATAATGTCTTCTCATGGAGGTAATGGTATGTTAGACACTAGGGGACCCTTCTTCAAGATGGAGGATGATGATACACAATAACATGGACACTGACTCTGAAGGGAGCCATGGGTACATGCAACCCAGCTGCTACTGATGCTACTGCTGTACACCATGAAATCCTGATATTCAAAATAACTGATAACTACAGCTGCACAGCTCATATCATTAATTTTGTACATCTCTAAATTATGTCACAATGTTCAGTTTCAGCATTTACATATACAGTGCTAGTTACTAATTATCACTAGCAGGTCGACACTCATTTACATGTCATTATGTGGTCATTAGCACTGTTCACATACCATGCTATTTCTCCACTAGGACAGTAGTGCTACACATGTCTCTGAATCCCCCCCCCATATGTATTACCACTCACCTTACTGTTTCACATAATGCACTGTCATATTTGTTTCTGAATAGACCTGCTCTTTAACAAAACAAAGCAATAAAAAAATAAAAAAAACTAGGACACATATTGCAGTTTCCATTCACTACAAAGCACAGAAAGTAACTCTGCACTTTACACTAAATCTACATGTGATGGTCTAAAACACTAAAACAACTCTGCCCTCTGAATCTACCCCTAGAAAAGAATTAAAAGAAAATATAACACTAACTTCAATGAGCAAGTCAGAATGCAAAACTGACCTGATTCTTTCTAAACTAACTCAAAATAACCTAAGTACAGCATAACAGAGCAATAAAATCAACAAATTCTAACAAACTTCGCTATACTACAAAATGGCATCAAAAAATGATCTGACACATAACAATTTTTTTGGGGGGTGTTTACCAAAGCTGACTGTTATCACCCCTCTTTATAATCTGCATGTACCAGATCCTCTTTAGCCTCATCTGGGCTCTACCTGACCCACGTCCAGAGATGGTAAGGAGACTGAGGATTCTGATGCTCATATCATGCTGCTTCTGTTGCTGAAGATTGATTTGTTATGCCTGAGCATTCCCTCCCACTGAGCACCACCACTGAATGTCCAGAAAAGGGAAACTTGTTGGCCTATTGTCCTGTCTCCATAATGTCTCAGACAATGTATTCCCCAGTCTGCCCCATGCATATCCCCAGCCTTTGCCAGGGATCGAATGTGAGATGTGCCCAAATGTGCACCCTCACCCCCAAGATGAGCATGCCCAACCCTCCCTGCCAGTGTCACAAGCATCCAGTCTGCTAACTAAACCTAGGTGTCATGAAAGTAGTAAACAATCATTTGGTCCCTCTTGGTTTGAATGCTATTCATTAAAGGATACAAGCTTATTCCATGTATTAGAAGGTGCAAAAAGATCAGTCAGGAAGTAAGAAGGATTTTAATGTTATAGTAGAAAAGAGATGAAAAGTTATGCTTGATGGTTCTACTCTTAGAAGAAAATCATACCAGTAGAGAGTCTCTGAAATTAAAAGTACTGAACCATGAGTAAGTTTAGATGGAAAATGTATCAGTTGGCAGTCGAACAAAATGCAGTCATGATTAGATTCAATGTCTTTGGTGCATTTAGTAATATGAATGAAACATGCTGCTAAGTTAGAAAATAATTAAAGTGAACTGTACTTCAAGAAACAGTTTAGCTTTATTTATTTATTTTTATTTTATTTTACATTTGTTAACCGGGAAAGTCCGACTGGACACAGGTCCATTTTCAGCAGAGGCCCGGGGAGATAAGCTCCAGACAACACATACATAGAATAACAGGAAATTACATGGACCATTCATTTCATATTATGAGAGTTTTCATTGCATACACACAAGGAGATGATACATATAGTACGGAATACATTTAATTAACAGTTCATATAAAAGTCAAACATTGAGGTATAGAGTATCAAAAGACACATAGATTCATAATCTTTACAAGTCAGATTCACTCCTTGAATCATAATCACCTTGACAATATCCAATATCATAGGACACCTCATGCCTAGAGCAGAGCTGGATCATGGTCAAATGGGGCACTAGGCATGGTAAGGAATCCCCCCCACATACATTCCAGTGCCCCATTACTTGGCCATGTCTTCCCATTTACCATAAACACTGTTCAAAACTCTCAGTGTGCATAGTGTTTTCTGCTTTACTTCTATAATGATCATTTGGATTTTAATTTAAAACTTTTATTTCAGATTTTATAGCACAAGCACTGATTGACATTTGCTAAACAAAGCATTACAGTCTCAGACTTGGCATTGAAACTTTTTGCCCTTGAAACTCACATTTATTGAAACATCACTGAAACCCACATTCAAAGAAAATGCATCTGGCCAGGGGTGGATAAAGTTTACCTTCGGGTTGCTTTCAAATCATAGGTCCCTTCCTCACATTTTTAGGACCATGCATACATGGATGTGTTCTTTGATTCACCTTCCTGATTGTATTAAATTATATTCCTTTTATAATATGGCACCACTTGTTAGCATGTGTTTTAAATTTGTAGTTTTTAACATTTTTCCAGTAAGTAATGAAACAAAAGTGTATGAACCAATAATGAGAAAACTGCCTGATTCAGAACATTTCAACAATAAAAGTCTACTCAAACTTCTGTCATTACAATCTACCAACATCAGTCTATGCACAATCTCTGCAGTAGTAAAAGTTATCTTAATAATTCTTCATTAAAGATATCTGTAACTAATGAAGCAGTTGCTGCTAGCAAACAACTTTATATTTCAGTGTTTCATCTGCAAATTCAGTGCCTGCTGCCCTTGAAGAATAAATTGCCTGTGTTACATTAAAAAAATGGTAAGCTGGAAATATTGCAATATGGAACGGATGGCAAACTGACAACAAGTTCATTGTTACGAGGCATCTCATCCAAAGCAGGACATACTCAGGACTGCAGCACCCCATCCCCCTTAAAGTACAACATAATGTCAACAATCCATCTACATACTGTGGGAGTAGAACTCATAGCCTTCTGCATCAAGAGCAAGCATCCTACACGTTGTACTGCTAACAGTGCTTTTAAATGCTTTAGTACAGTAGTGATACCATTTACTTAACAGTTGCATTGTAAACAAACTTACCATGAGCAGCAGTAAACTTCTCTTCCCTTGTAGCTCACAATTCCTTGAAAATGCACTTGACACTCAATTCCTTGAAAAACCCACCTGAAACTCAACTCCTTGAAACTCAAATTTTTAATAGGTGGGTGGTTGGTGTAGAGGATTCAGGTTCTTGTTTCTTGTAATTAAGGTCCAGGGCCTGAGCATATCAGTTAACCACCTGTTATCCCTAAATGGGGCATTCACACACACAATGTTAATGGAGAGTCAAAAATGTAGTTCAAATGTTTGTAAAGCCATTTATTTGACATTTGTTAACCGGGTTAGTCTGACTGGGCAGAGCCCTTTTTCAGCAGAGACCTGAGGAGAAAAGCTCCAATATTACACTACTTAAACATTAATTAACATAGACAGTTGTTGCAAATGAAAACAAAAAAAAACAATAACATTATCTTTACATAACTAGTTCCGTTTTTACATGTGAAACACATTCTGTAGAAAATAATAAAGTACAAGTAACTCAGAGATTTATCCTCAGGGATAAAGATAGAATAATGGGCGTATGCATAAATGTTGTAGAAAACAGAGTGATCAGTTTTAAGTATATTTATAAGAAAGTTTTAGTAAGTGAAAGAGGAATATTGAGCTAGCACCAAGTAAAGAGTATATTAGGTGGACAAGAGTACTAAGGTATATGATTGAAACTAGTATAGAGTAGAAATGAAAAAAACAGAGGAAAAAGTAAATGGAGTAAGAACTAGAAAGAACTAGAAAGAAAGACTACAAGAAGGAAGCCAGTAAAAGGACAAGTATGGTAATATCTGAGAGGGCAGCATTCTATGGTGTGGAGATGTACGAAACCAAGGAAGGTTTGCTTTTTGCAGCTAAGCGTATGAGACAAAAGTATAAGCACAGAGCTTTGGGTCTGTCTTGGTAGCAGAAGGCCTTTAGTCCAGTGATCAGTCTAGTTTGAAACCTCAGGGATCTTTGTGTTTGGATAGATACATACTAAAGGGGATATTATATTCTATAGCTGGTCTGATCAGGGCAGAGTAAAGAGGAATGACAAATGCTTTTGACCTGTATGAGATGACTTCACTTATTATCTGAACTAGCCAGAAGGACTTCCTGACTGCTCTTGCTATATTGTGGTCCAAACAAGCAATGAGATTTGGTATGTTTCTTCAAACTAAGCTCGGAGAACTGGATGGGTACTGGGGCGATCTGGCCTCCACCTTCTTGAGAAAGTAGGTAAAGCATGAGGGTGGGTACTGGCAAGACACACATGGTTACTCAGCTAAAGTATCCTTGAAACTCATATAAAGAGTCTGAATACTGAGCCCTATGGAATGCCACTAGTCAATATTTTACTTTCTGAGGTGGTACCTGCCACTTTTACTATGTGTGTTTTATCTGTCAGCCAGTTTGCTACTTATCTTAAAACATACACATCAATATTTAGGCCTTTAAGCTTATTTACCAATCCAGCATGAGGAATAACATCAAAGCTTTGACCAGATGCAGGTGTGCTGTATGAACTGCATGACCAATATCTACAGTTTCAGTGACTTTCTTGAAGAAATGCATTAAATTAAGTAGACACAATTTCCCTTTGACAAAACCATATTGTGGCATGCCTAGAGCAATATAATGTTTAATATCAGAGCTCAGAGCCATAGGTATGTACTTTGGTGCTGACTACAGTTCCCTGAACACCTGCCCCCACAACTCTAAGCTTAGGACTAAAGAAAGGTCCTCTCTGAGTTGATAAGTGAAAAAAGTACTATCTGGAGGTGGACTACATCCCATACCTCACCCCACCTCCCCAAAAAAAAAAAATGTTCTTCTCCCTTAATAGCTGCAGCAAACAATTGCTACAAATGTAACATTTCTGTGTGCTGGTACTGCACTGCTGACTGATTGAAGTCTGCCAGTCCCACCCCTTGACACTGTGTGCTCGTGGCAGCTGCCCCTTTACCCTGCTCTACCTCTTCTGTCAATACTTATGAAATCAGATGTAATAGGCTCCATGGTTTTGCAAATTAGACTTGTTAGGCTGATAATTCTATAGTCCCCATGTGAGGCTTCCTTTATGGAGGGCATAATGATAATGATTCTTCCATACTTCAGGATCATATCCTGTGGCGCTACTTATGCTGTACACTTTCAGTAAGGGTTCAGGGAGTGCACGGTTGGCACTGATGGCACTGTTGAAAGCAATCAGGCATATTGTTGCAGTGACTAGAGGTGGCAGTTTTAGCTTTAGAAAGTGTGAATAAGACACACCCCATGATAATCATGGAGGGAGGAAGGGGCATGGAAATTTGTGAAACTTCAGTGACTGTTTCTGGTATGAAGTTGGCACCAAATTTACCTCCAGGTATAGCAGCAATATCTTTATGGTCAGACATGTAATATCATTATGAGTTACTTTAGAGCATTGCAGTATGCTGTTGTTTATTTGTGTGATATAGTTAAAAAAGATTTAAGATAATACCTGGCTTCAGATGCTAATTTCAATTTCTTTCTGCTTTGATCTACCTTTTTGTAATTATTATGTGTTTTGCTGACCTTTTTGATAGACATTAATATGGGTAAATTTTGATTTATTACAGGAATAAATTGATGTTTTTTTTTGTGATATGTTTTTTTTACTGCTGCAGCTAACCAATGTGATTGATTTTAATACTATCCAATATATTTGGCACTGATTCAAACATTTTGTTTTTTGCTATTTGTTAGATAGGAGTAAAATACCTTGCCTTAATGTGGTTGATTTTTACACTTTCCAATGTATTTGGTACTGATTAAAACATCTTGTTTTTGCTATGTATTATACAGGTGTACAACACCTTGTCTTAAGTGACAGCTGAGTGTACATGGGGGTGCATCTTTTTGCGGAATTTTGAGACCTCTATAAATAAACTGTTAACAAATCCCACTGTTAAGTCCCATCTCTGATCCCCCTCCACCCTTATCTCATGACTCCTGCACAAACAAAAAAAAAAACGTTCATCTCCTCAACAAACTAGCACTATAACTTCTATCCTCTTTTTTCTTAAAACTGTCTCTACTTCTCTCATTCAAAAACTGCTTCAAAAACTAAAACCATGCTCCTTCTCCTCTGACAACCTCCCCTTTGAATACTTAAAACTTGCTGCAGAAGCCATATCATGTCCTGTCAGCATTCTTAGAAATTGCTCCATAGCAGAGTCCAATGTCCCTAACCTCTGGGAAAAAAATCTGTGATCACCCCTTTACATAAAGGGGGCAACTCCAATGAACTATCCAATTATCACCCAATCTCCATCCTCTCTCCTCTTTCCAAACTCTTGGAAAAATGCATAGATAGGCAATTGCTTCACCATCTCATCCAAAACAAACGAATTCCTGTCACGTGTTTGGCCATGCCCTGTACTGACTCAGACACATTGAGTGACATTTTTCTCTAAAAGCACAAATGAAATTTCTCCAGTACCTAGTTGCACACAGGACAACTAGTTTGCAGTGACAAGCACTGTCCCCAGAGTTGCAAATCAAATACTTCTGACATTTCTTTATATCCTCACTACTGCTATCTAATCAATAAAAAAGGGTCCTTTGCCATGGATATGAACTTTCACACTATCTCCGTTACCAGCTTCCTGAGGCAATATAGAAATTGCCTCACATTTACTGACAACCAGTTCATTCTCAAACAAACTGATATGGTATGTGAAAGAAGAATTTACACAATCCCACTGGAGGCAAAGCTCTCACATAAAGTGCTCCTAATGCCAATAAGGTTGTGAGTAGTACACACTCTGCACCCATCACACACAATTCAAAGCAAACATGTAGACCCACATATGCTGAGGCACTTAAATGTAACCTTCCTAAATCACAAAGACCTCTTAGATGAAGTACACATAACAAATACCCTCAGCAGCCCCAAATGCACTCTTTCAAAACAACATCCGCATCAGTACATAGAGCCACATCTTATGGAGTCTACCTCTAAGCTCATAAGGCAAGCCACCACACAATCCAACATGCTGTTAATTCGAGACTCCATCGTGAGACACACTGATGTCCCTCTCATCAGGCTGAGTAAGGAGAAACTCACCATCAGTTGCTTATCAGGGACTAGGATCTGCCACATTACACACATACTCTGGTCATCGGACCACAAGTACTAGTATGACACCATCATAGTCAATGTGGGAGTAAGTGACCTGAGATGTACCTCCCTAGATTATATGAAGAGAAACATTATGGAGCTCTTGGAATATGTGTCTCAGGCTGGTATGAACCTAGCATTGAGCAGAAATTTACCTTCTCCAAGAATGATGCCACACTATGAACAAAAGATAATTGACCTTAACTGGCTTAGTTTCTGGTGTCATTCTAAGGGGGGTGCAATATTTGTCATCTTGGAAGGAGATGGTCAACAGATCATACTGCTTTGCCATCTCCCCTCTAGGCTTTGCACTATTAGCTAAAACATTGTCTTCCCCCACAGTGCCTTTTTTAGGCAATGCCAAACTGAAAGTACTTCCGACATAGAAAATCAAAACCAAGAAAATCTAAAGGTATTACTGCTCAATGCTAGGAGTTTAAACAAAAAACTTAAATTCCCTAGAAGCTCTCTTCAACCTATAAAAATTCTGATATCTGTGTGGTCACTGAGACATGGTTTAAAACTGTGGAGACCACACCAGTAGTGCAAGGTTATAACACCTTCCACACATTCAGACCAGCTACTACAGAGACAAGGACTAAAGGTGGAGGTGTCTCTATTTACATCAAAAATAAATATACCTCAAGTCTGGTCAAACAGGACAATGCACTTGAGCTGCTTCATGTTTCAATCACCATAGGCAAAATCCAATATCACTTCCTTGCCAGCTATAGGTCCCCCTCTATGACCTAGGAAGCCCATGCCATGTATTTAGACTTATTAGAAACACCAAACATCCAACCCAATATCATATTCATGGGTGACTTTAATTACCCCACTATTAACTGGGAATCCTGTACAACACCTATACAACAAGTTTACAGACAGAGAGATTTATGGATTCAGTAAACACAAACTCCCTGAACCAGATAGTCAATACACCAACCAGGGGTGCAGCCATACCGAATCTGGTCCTCACTAATATGGGAGAGTGCTGCACTTCCTCTATTGTAATGTCTTCCCTGGTAAGGTCAGGCCACAAAATTGTCTCCTTGAAGTAAAAATAAAACCTGGACCCCGAGCTAAAACTGGAATATTCAGGAATTCCTCTAAGGTTAACCTCCTGCAATTAAGTGAGAACCTGGCAAAATTTCATGCCCCCATAAACCCTGAGAACACTTTTGCCTATGCAGAACTGTTCACAGAAATCCTGTACAAGCATGCTAATAGCTGCACAGAGGCAGCTGTACCCACAAGGAAGAAATTCAGAACTAATTAAAAAAAAACAAGCCTCCCTGGTTGAATCACAAAATCAATAGGCTGTGTAACAGAAGGAAGAAAATCATGGCAAAAATTAGGAGGTGCAGCACCCAGTAGGATAAAATCACTCTCCTCAAACTAAACAAACATCTCAGAGGACAAATAAAGTCTACCAAAGACAAATTTAAGGTGAATTTGGCATCCCAGGCCAATGACAACTACTAGGCATTCCTTAGCTATGTCCGCAACATCAAAGGCAATACACAATTGTGTGCAAACCTCATTGTAAATGGAGTCACCTATAGTGAGCTAGAATATATAGCAAAGCTACTGGCCGATAAATTCAGCTCCAAATTTACCCCTCTTTCCCCCTCAATCTTCCCTCAGGAAATACCATCAAATATAACTCACCCTGCTATCACTTGGGAACAGGTCCATAAAGCTCTCTCTAAGGCCAAGAACACTGCATCAGTGGGCCCAGACAATATCCCAGGATGCCTTCTAAATAGCATGAAACATGACCTATCAGGGCATCTGGAATTGCTATTTAACTATAGCCACCAAACAGGCTTCATGCAACATGAATGGAGAACAGCAAGTCATCTCTCTGCACAAAGGTGGGAAATCTACAAACCCTGGAAACTAAAGACCCATAGGTCATTATCCTAGTAAACACCTATGAATAGATGAACCTACCCCTGCTCAACATGGTTTTCGCCCATCACACAGCACCACCACCGCCCTAATCTCCTTCATGGGCATTGTGTCCAAATCTATTGACTCTGGTAATATCACCTCTGTCTTACTACTAGACTTATCAAAGGCATTTGACACAGAGTCCCACAACAAACGTCTTCATCAGCTATCCATTGTAGGCTGCACTGCACCATCCCTCCAATGGTTTGCAAGCTACCTAGCCAACCACCAACAATGCTTTAAATGGCAAAATAATCTATCCTAATATCAAACCAGTACAACTGAGGTACCACAAGGGTCCTAATCCGTCAATGTTTTCACCAACAACCTTCACACCTCATCACGCCTTAGCTCCATTATCCAATATGCAGATGATACTACATACAACATCTTCAGCAACTCATTCAAACCATCTTCACCTCAGTCAAGACATGGCTGAGAGAATCTCAGCTACTCCTAAATCCTAAAAAAAAAAAGTCTTGCTTTTCTCTGCAAAACCAGTCTCATCTGACTTTAAAATATTCTCTCAGGATAGCACAGAAATTAGAACAGTTCCCACAGCTAAGTTACTAGAAGTTACCATAGACAACAAACTAACTTTCCAATACCACATCTGTAATAGCATTAAAAAAATCATACATCAAACTAGGAACAATCTATAGACAAAACATTTTCTTGGATAACTCCACCAGAAACACCCTCACCAACACCTATTTGCTCCCCTCTCTTTCATATGCAACCCTGTTATACATTAATTTACAATCTTCTCTTAAAAACAAGTGCCAATCCTGCTACCATAAAACTGCCAAATTTGCCACAGGCTACTTCTACCTTTCCCATCACTGCCTAGCTCTGAAAGAACTAAACTGGCTCAAACTCACACACCACTTAAACCTAGTTCAGCTGTCTTCTGCACATAAAATGATATGTACACCTGATAGTTGCCCAGCACTCAAATCTGTCCTAAAACCCTGCATCCCTACCAGAACCCATCAGAAAACAAGCAATTTCTAACTGTCTACATTCCAAACAAAAGAGCTGGACAGTGCATATACTCTCATGCTACCACTAAGCTCTGGCACTGGGTGCTTTAACAACTTCAAACACACCCTAAAAAGCATTTTCTTTGTAATCAGACCTGCTCCTGCCCTTTCCTAACAGGTGAACTTCATTCACTCTTTAGGGCCTTTCCTTTCTACAGCTGGAGATCCCTAGACAATGACTTTCATCCACTAACCATTACTATATTGAACTAGAGAAACTTTATGTATTTCTACATCCTTAACTATTCCCATCCTACTCCGCAATTCTTCTAAGCATATTCTTGCTTCTAATATTCTGACCCCCTGACTGAACCTCAATCTTTACCATAATCGTACCTGATAAAAAAACTGCAATCTACCACATTACTTTTATTTAGTACTACCTATCTAGTACATATTTTAATATTGTATCACTTTTCTGTATTTATTTAGTATTCATTACTTATTTAATGTATGCTTGAATACTTGTTATTGTCTTGTTCATGTACAATATCTTAACTTTCATGTATCATTTGGAGCTTTTCTTCCGGGCCTCCTCTGAAAATGAGCTCCTAACCCAGTCAGACTTTCCCAGTAAACAAATGCTAAATAAATAAATAAGAAAAATAAATCAATTTTAATAAGTTTGTCTTTTAAAGGCATTGAATTTGGAGATATTTGCTGTGGTGTGTTTTCCCTAAAAGAGAAGATTGCTGATTTGCAATCAGATCTGCATGGAAATGTGGAAATGAAGACATTACAGTATAGGAATAATGCAAGTAGGTATGATTTCAGTGAGTATGAGTGGAATGATTTAACTATTTGTATAAGGGAGTTAGCATTTACTAAGTCTAAAAACACAAGAAGGGAAGTGGTGCAAAAAAAACAATAAACGAAAATTCACCACACGCCAAGAAGGATAGCCTCAATAAGATCCAACACTTACGCCAGTGAGCCAATCTATGGTTACGCTTCTTTCTTCGGTTCCTGGATTTTGTAACCAGGAAGCTGCCAAAGGAAACCAGATGCGTGACAACAGGGCAGTTAGCGTTAACGAACATGACGGAGAGGATTTATTTGGCAATAACACATCTATGAACAGTTTAGACGGTTTTCCACATATCACCTTAATCAAAGAAGTAGACGGGAATTTACCTAAGGAGCAGAGGGTTACCAACCAACGACTGTTTCCAGGGACTGACTCGATCAAAGAAACTATCCCCACAGGTACTGGCAGACATTTGTCTGATATACTCAAAACTAAGTTTGAATTTGGAAGGAAACTTCCCAATTCAGTTGTCTACAGTAGCTACAATGGCATGTGTGGTGATTTAGACTATTATTTACACAAGTATAAAATGTTGGACATTGACAATTCCTATTTGAAATACTGTTTGGATTTAAATATTGTACCAAAGGGCTTGAGAGTATGTAAGTATCCCAACAATGTTGTTGAGGGTACTGAGTTTCATCAAGATTTACATAAAGCATTTGACCAATGTGGGTTCAATATTATGAAAGCCATCATTAAAAATAATGAAGGTGAAATGGAAAAACTGTATGACAAGATAGATGGTGTTAACAAAGCTATTATAGGTGACCTTTTATACAGAGTTGAAGAAAATAAGAACAAATATCAAGAGATATTGAAGAATATAGAAATCAAATGTATTGAGGTACAGAATAGAAAGGTAGCGAAAATTGATAGGGACACCAAGGAATACAAAAATAAAACACACTACCCCAAGCCCAAGAGTTGGGCTATTGAACGTAGGCCACATTGGGTGGGAGAACAAAATGAGGGTGACATGCAAGATGAAGTGTTTTATCATGAACAAGAAATAAGGGAAACTGAATTCCCTCCACTCAGGAGATCAGAGAGAATTATGAAAAAGGAACCAGTAAATTACAATTCAAAAAACTACAATGGGGTGGGTTGGGGACCCCAGGGAAGGAACAAAAAGAGATGGAATTGAGAGATTCCATCATACAGGAAGGTAACAAATGGACTTATAAAGACTATAATGTTTTTAACTATTCTGATACTACTATAGATAAAAATCTTTTTGATTTGTTTTCCAAAGGTTTTGGATTCATACCAAAATCAAGGAAAAACCTTTTCAGACTATTTATAGACTTAAAAATGTTTTTAAGAAAAAAGAACCTAGAAATAATTTTTAAAGGAAAGACTAACAACTTAAACCACAATAGCTTGGTAAGGCCTAGTACATTCAACCCGTTTTTACACCCCCAACTAAGGAATTTTGAGTTACTAGTAGAAAAAGAGTTAAGGGCTGAGTTGAAACAAGATTTTGTATATCCTAATTTAAGCAAACAGGAAAATAAAATTCTCAGAGACTTAAGTAACAATGAAAACTTAAGGGTCATGAAGCCGGACAAAGGAGGGGGTGTTGTGTTGATGGAACATATATTCTATGAAGGAAAAATGATGGACATTTTGAATGACACTAACAAATATTCTAGAATATCCAAAAATGAAGTCAACATAGCCTATAAGAATATTCAAGTGGCTTTAAATGATTTACTCATTGAAGGTCTAATTGACATTAACACTTATAAATATTTACATGTGGAGAAACCCAAAGTCCCTTCCATCTTTGGGATCCCCAAGGTGCACAAGGGCATTAACGATCCACCACTTAGAGCTATTGTTTCAGCTGAAGGATCAGTCACAGCACCTCTAGCTAAATATGTGGACGTCAAGGTCAAGGGACTGGTTTTGAACAACAAGAATATATTGAAAGATTCTTGGGATTTTCTGAGGAAATTACAACCAGAGTTACTGGTTGACGGAACCTCCTTTGGAACCCTGGATGTGGTAGATTTATTTACCAGTATTCCTCACAACGTAGGACTGGAGTGGTTTGAAGAGATGTTGAGTGGTTATAAGGAAATCACTCAGGATGAGTTCCGAACTACCCTGGTCTTCATAGAACTGGTTTTGAGAAACAATTTTATATTCTTCCAGGGCGAATATTTTAAACAGGAAAAGGGAGTTGCTATGGGTGCACACTGCGCCCCTACATACACGAATATAGTCATGGCCTACTGGGAAAATAGATATCTGTTAAATTCCCCTTACTTAGGGCTTTGGTCCTTGTATGGGAAATTTTTGGATGATCTCTGCTTTTTATGGACAGGAAACCAAACTCAATTTGAAGAATTTGTGGAATTTCTGAAGGGGACAACAGACTTCCTTGACTTCACCCACAAATTTGACAACAAGGAGCTTATTTATTTGGACGTTAACATACAGAAAGGCAATGGTCACTTTGTATCCAGAATTCACAGGAAGGAAACCTTTTCAAATTCCTATTTACATTTTTCCAGTTCTCATCCACTACACCAGAAGAAAGGTGTTTTAAAAGGACAACTGGTTAGATTGTGCAGAATGACTTCCGATGATGAAACCTTTGTTAGTGAAGTCCATATACTGAAAAAGTTTTTTTTGAATAGAGGTTACCCAAGTGATTTAATTGACGCAATATCAAAAGAAGTAACCGAGGAAAGGATGGGAAGATTTTCACCAATCCTTGGGAAAACAACGATTGATACAAGTACAAACATCAATCCAAATATGGACACAAGGAATTTCAATTCAGGCTTTGTGACCACTTACGATGGCCAATCTGGAACAGTTAGGAGGGTCATGAATAGAGAATGGACTAAATTCTCTAATATTTCAGATTTGAAACACACTTTCGACGAGCCCTTAGTTCACATTTACCGCAAAGATAAAACGATAAAAAATTTTTTAGAAAGTGGTTTCAACAAGTCCCATGGGGGGGAAGTCTACTAAGGAAAAGAAAGGTTTGTACAAGTGTGGAAGATGCAAATATTGCACCTACCTCATTACTGGTAATACATATCATATAGAGGCCAGAAATAGGAATATTTTCTTAAACACATATGTAAACTGCAACACTAAAGGAATAGTTTATTTAGCTATATGCAAGGTATGTTCGTCTTTTTATGTTGGTAAAAGTGAGAGACAACTAAAGCAAAGAATATACGAACACCTATATGAGATCAAAAACTAAAATGAAAAAAAAACGCACTATACAAACATAGTATGACTTGCAAAACTACTGTTTTTTTATTCTTTGTTTTAGAGGTGGTTCCGCCAGACCCTAGGGGGGGTATGTGGGAGACGTTGGTTGAATATAGAGAGTTGTACTGGCAACTTACACTGGAAGCTAATAAATCACCAGGTCTCAACGACATGATCTCCTTAGCGCCAGTACTGAAATTGAGATCTGCAAAGTTGTAACTGAGTTAAAACTAATTATCTCTTACTATGATCTACCACTTCTACATTTTTAACTCATTCAAATCACTTTTAACTAATTATTTATTTATTATATTTTGATGTTTTTATGACTAATTTTCTTATACCTATAAGGTTATAGTTTTATGGAATTTTTATGTCATTACCTTCCTGTCAACAATACATTTGTTCTATACTGACACTATTTAATATTAGTAACTAGTCAGAGAAGAATTTTGTACCTTGGATTTAGTTAGGATTATGGTACTGGTTTTACATTTCTCATTTTAGCCACAAGATGGTGCTAAAGCATAACATTAGCTCTTGTTTTTAATTCATTCATTCATTCATATTAGACATTTTAGATGTTTGTAAAGTGTATATGGAAGTTTTGCCTTTTATTATGTATCCCATTATGACTTCAATATTTTTTATATTAGGTTGACATATAACTATTTCAGTCATCCAAGTACAACATTATTTTATCTTATTTTATTATAGTATTTCAAGTCTCTTTTAAAATGAAGATAATTAAGTTGACTATTTAAGTTTTAATTGGATAATTAATCAATTTGTGTGTGCATATATATACATTGAGGATTTTGCTACATTTGTTTGCACTTTCTGATGAAGTTTACGACGAAAACATTTTATTGTATTTTGTCAGCGTTTATATGACTGTGCTGGTTCGGACTACCATTAAAGAGTGTTGGATCTTATTGAGGCTATCCTTCTTGGTGTGTGGTGAATTTTCGTTTATTTACTAAGTCTAAGAATCTATGGGAATATCCAAACGTTGTGTATATGTTCTCCAGTTAATTCACCAGATAACAAAAGAAAGAAAATAATGAAAAGCTGAAGAAATCCCCAGCCACCTACCTCAAGACCACAATGCAACATTCCAACAAGTAATTTACAAAAAATATAGACTATTATGAACTTAATGTTTTTACAGGTGCTGAAGTTAACTACCATTTCTATTTGCTTGTGTCATGAAATAAAGGGAAAAAAGTCTAACTATGCCTTACTCCTCCTTCGCTTACTTCATAGGATCATAGCAGGTTACTAGGCTAATGGCCCTGGGGCCCTTAAAAGCCTAGCCAAGAGTTTATCCCCAAAAAGAAACCCAAGTCAGCACCTGTCACCCCTCTCAATGAGGGACACAGGTGGAACCTTTGGGACAAATTTGTGGTTTCCTATCTACGCATCAAGGTTGTGCTTGAAGAGAGTCTGCGATGTACTCTGTTTAATGTGTATGGGAAGTCTATTCCAGAGATGGGGCAGCCTCTGGAAGACAAACCTGTGTCTCCATCAGGTTTTGTTGGTGTCACATATTAGATTCAGGCTTTATGAGTGGGTAATGCACAAGGAGTTAGACTTACAGATATGGATCAACCTAGTAAGGCAGGGTCCATGACTGCCTTTTAGGTGAGAAACAGATCACCTGTAAGCAATCTGTATGATACTGAGTAGAGTGATAGTAATTTGAGCCTGTCCACATAGGACAGGTGTTGGAGACTATGGATTCTCTTTGTGAGGTATTTCTGTGGCTTTTCCAGTCGTGCAGATGTTTGGAGAGGTACATGCCAAATGGGGTGTTATACACAATTATTGATCTAATGAGGGAGAGGTAATAATCTCCTTTTTTTCTGAATTGCAATCCCTCTACTTATGAGATGAAGCAAGTAAAAGGCTTTTCTGACCACTGTCGCTACATGATGGTCGAATGTGAGATTGTTATCAACCTGAGTACCCAGGTCTGTCACCACAGGTTGTGTGCTTAGCGGGTTGCCATTGATGTGGTAATCAGTAGGGCCTGTGTTTTTGCCGAATGGTATGATAATACATTTTTTTACATTTAGCTTGAGGGTATGACTTTGGCACCAGTCATTAGTTGCTTTGAGACCCTCTTGCAGTATGTTAACATCATTCAGGGAGTCAATGACAGCACTCAACTTACAGAAGTCCCCAAACATGGTCAGCCACAAGTCTTTTGTCTTTGTATGAACCTCTGAGAAGTAGATGCCAAACAGTAGGAGTCCCAGGACAGATCCCTGGGGAACTCCAAGTGACAGGTCTGCTATCAGAGGTGGAGGTGCCTGTTTTGACCTTGAGGGTCTTGTCGGTGAGTCAGCTGGCCACCCACCTGATGAGATAGGGATTTACGCCAAGTTGTGTTAGCTTTTCAATGATGCTTGAGTGGGGGGGTTTTCAAAGGCCTTGGCCATGTCAAGGTACACTGTATGTATGACTTTCCTTCATTCAGGGCCTTGGTGACAGTCTGAAAAAAGTCAACCAGGTTCAACAGGTAAGATGTACCCGTAATGAATCTGAACTGGGTGGGTCAAGTGCTTGGAAATTGCCAATGTCCTTGTTTATGAGAGCCATAATAATATGCTCTATGGCATAACAGATCAGACTTGTCAAGCTAATGGGGCGATAGTTTCCAGGGTCAGTAGTGGCACCAATTTTGTACAAGGGGATGACAATAGCAGTTCTCCATTCTGCTGAAATGAAGCCTGTACTTAGGCTATGGTTGAACAGTTCTTGCTGGAGATGGTGCAGAATACAGCCTGGATACTATCAGGTCCCATGGAAGCTGTGTTCTTTGCCTTGGATAGGGCTTTTAACACTTGATCTATGGAGATTTGAGGTGCATGACAAATATCAGGGATGTTGAAAGGGCCTTTGGGGGGGGCAGGGGTTGAAGTTTGTGCTGAACCTATGTGCTAGCAGGTTGGCTAAGTCAACAGGATCAGTGTAAGTGACACTGTTAAGTATTAATTTGGAACAAACCTGGGCTTTGCTATGGAGGTTACTGACATAACTGAAGAAGGCTTTGTGGTTTCCCTTTGTTTCAGAGGCTAGTTTCTATTCATAATTGGCTTTGGAGGCTTTCACTAGTGATCTAATTTACTTGTTGAGGCTAAGGGGGGAGTTTTTTCAATTTGGAATTTGTTCCTTTTTAGCCTTGGACAACAGTTTTTTCCTTTTGTTGTAAAGCCTATTGATAGAGGATGTCCACCAAACAGGTCTCTGTTTCCTTGAGGAGCAGGTTTTAGTTCTGTTGGGTATGGCTGAGTCCATGCAGTTGTACAGGTGCTTGTATACTGCATTGGCATACTGTTCAGCATAGTTGTCTGCATCCTCTGGGGGAGGGTGATTTGAAGCTAGAGGTACCCTCCCTTAGAAGGCTCTATTCAGCTTTTGAGAAGTTTTTTAGCTTGATTACAGCTATGGGGGTTGGGTGAAATAGAAACTTCGAATGAGGCAGTCCAATGATCTGATCTCACCAGGGAAGAACATACTATGGGAGTGGTGCAGTGGTCACCCATGTTGGTGAGAATCAAGTCCAGGATGTTATCTCCCTTTGTGGGGGATGAAACAATCTGGTCTAGTGCGTTAGAACCAATGAGGTCAAGGAATCATTGAGTGAGTGCATTAGTGCAGGAATAGTTCACCCAGTCTATGGTGGGGTAGTTGAAGTCACCAAGGGTGTTAGGGGGTGCCCTGATGGAGTCATGCAGATCCACTTAAGAGGAGTGGGTGTCCTGAGTCAAGGACGGGGGGGGGGTCTATAGGTGGCTACAACTTAGATGGGTGTCTTGCCAACTGTCAGTTGCATGTGGAGTGGTTCCAGTGCGTCATGCTGGCAAGCCCGTCTGGAGGTGTTCCTGTCCTTAACGAAGTTAGAGACTCCACCACCCTTAGTCTTCCTGACCTCATTTTGGGGTCAGAATGTGTGGAATGAGGTATAGCCTGGTAAGGCAGGGGTGCTCTCCACAGCCCTGAGCCACATTTCCGTGACCACACAGACATCAGCATCTTCCAGTGCAAGGAGATCCTCCAGTGAATGCATTTTTAGGTTAACTCCAATGGAGCTCAGGAAGTTTGCACTGTAACTTCCAATGGGCAGGAGCCTATGCCTTTCGATAGAATCAAATTATGTCCTTGTATTTCAAACAAATGTTCATATCTCTGGAACCACAGGAGTTATGAAAGAAGTATAAATGGCAAACTCTTCAGCACAAACTATTTTTATAGTGGTAGCATTCTTTAGGTTCTAGTTCTTAAACTGGATTTTATAAGTCACAGTAAACACAGTAACTATTATGTTTGTAATATTTTGTAAACAACTTACAACATCTCAACCACCAGTTAAGTTACACACATACTGTTAGCAGCTTTTATTCATCTAGCTGAGAGTGTTCATATGAGGGTAAGGAGATCTGTCTGTGTTACTTGGTTGTTGAGATATCTAGAGAAAAATGAAAAGTATGTCTATATAAATTAATATCATAAAAACAACAGCTAATATCTCTTTACATGCACTTGACAGAGATCAAATATTAATGCAGTTGAGTTTGCAATTGTGTAAGCTTTAAGATGAAATCTTTTAAAACCTTGTATGTAGTATGGTTTTGGAATTATTGATGTACATATGAATAAGCAATATTTGACACCTAGAGACATCAGTAGGAGCTAATTGCAGATGCACCTGGTGATGTCACTCATATGTAATGAGTTAAGGCTTCTAGCATTAAGCAACATGGCATTCAATTTTCTTTTTGACAGATCTTTTATGTTGGAAGATTTGTCTTTGGGACATTGCCTAAAAAAGTCACAATGGGGGAGGCGAGAGCTTTGGCCAGGATCCGGAATCCCAGTGGTGACAGGTGGAGGCCATCTCTGGCAAACCATTGAGGCCTGTCAACCATTTCATCCCAGGCAGACTGATACTGGATCCCTTTGAGATGACACCAGAAACTAAGCCAATTGTTGAAGTCAATCATTTTTTGTTGGTATTATGGTAACATTCTTGGTGAAGGTAGGATGCTGCTTAGAGCTAGGGTCATACCTGCATGGGACACATACTCTGACATCTCAATCATGTCTCTCTTCCTATAGTCCAGGGAGATACATCTCAATTCATTCACACCAACATGAACAATGACAGAGTTGTAGTTGTACTTGTTGTGGAGAGACTTAAGTGCTTGCGTGATGTAGAGGACTCTGGCACCAGCCAGACAACTGACAGTGATCTTCTCCTTGTTGAGCCTGGTGAGGGGGACATTGATGTATCTCACAACTGAGTTGCCAATGACTAGTATGTTAGGTTTATTGTTATAATTTGTGGGCTGTGTTGGTTTACTGTTTTGCCTTATGGGCTGTGTTTGTGAGACAATGGTGTGTAGTCTGCTGTGTGTAATGTGTTTGGTGTTGTGTGTGGAATGCTTGTGAGTGTTTTGGAGGTCTCTGCTGTTTAGGTAAGTTTTTATTGAGGACCTTTACATAGGTGGGTATGTGTTGTGTTTGGCTATGTGATGTGAGTGGTGTGTTTGTGCTGGCAATCTCCTCTCTTTCAGGAGAACTGACTGTGGCACGAGAGAGCATGGATTCCAGGTTACTGAAGTAGATGCATTTCTCACAATTAGAAGAATTATGTACTAGGAGAAGAGGGCTGTCAGTATGGCCATGTCGGCCAGGCTGGCAGGAGAAACTGATGGGAATTCTCCAGACATAGTGTTCTGAATACTTTGGAGGGCTTATGGAGAGAGGGTTTTGATAAGGGTTTGTTCACAAGAGAGTAGACTACAAAAACCTTCTTAAATATAAAGTAACTGGCCTGAAGCACAAGTGCTAAAACCAAAACTAGGATGCTTAGAATAATAGATAAATTTAATCAGGCTACTAAAAAGCATTAATAAATGCAGCAGAATAAAAGCACTTGAACACTTAAGAGCACACAACAAAAATAAGGTGATAAAGTAGGAAGAACACAATTACAGTAAAAGCATCTGAATAAAGTGTAATGTTTTTGGTCAATAGCTAACACCTTAGGTGGGCTGACTCCACAGAAAGCAAAACATCCCCCGCCTGAAACTAGCTACTGAACTGAGAAGGAAACAATACAAACAGAATATAAAGGCCAGAGGCCAGGAATAAATAATGAAGCAAATATATAAGTGCAGTACAGTGCAAATCAAGTGCAAAAAAGTATACTTATCAGTTTGGTATATCAGATTATTCAATCTCTCCCATGACTCTGTATCTAAATATGCCATGACCCTGTTTTTTCTCAAACTTCATATTGCAATTTCTGTCTGTATTATACTAAGTTAACATTTAGTTTCTCTGAACTAGTTAAAATTTCTCTAAATTTTATAGCATTGTTAAACAAGTTATATCTATTCTTATCCAATGTTTTCACATTGACTCTAATTTGGCTTAATCATTTAAACTCTAGATGTCTTTGTATTATTTTTGAAGATTGTAAAATTATTGTTCTTAAATGTTTTTGTAATACTTTGGAGCTTTTCTTCCCAGGCATCCACTGAAAATGTGCACTTACTCAATCAGACTTTCCCGGCTGTCAAATATCAATCAATAAATAAATAAATACATAAATACATACATACATACATGCATACATACATACATACATAATATCATACATTCTGATCCAAAGAATATAGCCAATATATTAACAAATAGATTTAGTGGTAACTTTACCCCACCTACATACATTGCTGCCCTCTCTACAGCTGAAACTTTCATTTCCCTAAAATCACCTTGAAACAAGTCTTAAAATCCATATTATAGGACAGAGTCAGTACTTCTATGGGACCAGCCAACATAACACACTGCATTCTCATCAGAGCAAAGTATGCACTATCTGAGCCTCTACTTAAACTGTTCAGCCTCAGCTTAACCACAGGACTTGTTCACAATGCCTGGAGAACAGCCACTGTGACTTCCTTGCCCGATGGTGGTCTTCTGCAAACCTAGGTAATGATAGGCTGTTTAGCCTCACCAGCCTTATATGCAAGCACATGAAATGCTTCATAGTAGAACACATTTATACTGACATAGTCATCTTCAGTGATCTAAATCTCAGTCAGTTTGGTTTTATGAAGTCTAGCCCTGCTTCCCCAACCTTGTAATCTTTTTTAAAAAAGGTTGCAGAGGCTATGGACAATGATCACTCCAATAACATTACTGATTTTAACTTGGTCAAGGCTTTTGACACTATTATTGAAAAATTAGAGAAACATGGTGCCCTCTCAGAATATAAAATAACAACTAGTGTGGTACCACAGGGAACACATTTGGCATTTATTTGGCTGATATCCAAACCAATATCACAGCAGTATGGTTGACCACATTTACTGCTAACTGCAAGGTAGGCACTGTTATCCACTCATTCACAGATATCAAACATTTTCAGAAAGAGCTGGTGTACTGAAAATGATGTTAAGCTGAAACAAACAAAAAAAATGCAGCATAGTAGTGTTTGGAAAGAAGCTATTTCAACCTTTCATTTAATAAATGGTACTTTCAGCCAGATACTGTTATAAGAGGCCTGGGTACTTATGTAGGCAACTTTCTCTCTTTCTTCCCCACTCTCTGTCTCTCTCTCTCTCTCTCCTTCTCTCATTGGATCATCATGTTTCCACCAGTATCAGAAAATCTATATATCTGGTGAAATTAATCTCCAAATGAATATCTTCATGGTTCAAAGAAATTGTCCTACTGCTATCCTTTTACTTTATCAGACCCATCATTGAATACAATGCCTCATTTGGTATAAAACCAAGTATATTACTGAAATGGAAATGCCCCAAAGATTTTTAACTAAGAAAATTAAGGGCCTTAAATATTTCGGTTATCCCAATAGATTAACATGGCTCTCCTTATATTCAGTAATCTACAATATGTTCTGGTGACTGTTTTAACTTTTCAAGCCAAAATCAATGGCTCTGCAAACATCTGCACTATGGATCTATATCTTCAGCAACAAATAAATAAAGCTCACTTCAGGGATAGTTTCCTAACTAGATATATTCCCAGTATGGAACATGTTACCACTACTGGTTAAACAAAATACTTCTTTGGCTATATTTAGGGCTAACCTTGATGATTGCATCAGGATTAACATGTACTGCTCTGGCTGATTTGGAAGGTGAGCACCATTAAATTCTTAAAAAGAGGGGCACAAGCTTTTAGGTCTGTCTACTCAAAGGTGTATATGGCTATAGGCATCTCGTGGGTCTTGTGATCACTTCTCTGGTATTGTTTCTGTGTTGTTCTGTTAATGAATTGATAGCTGAAACCACTCATCAGAAAGGTATTTCTATTCATGGGTAGTTCAGTAAGCTGTTTAGAGATCTCTTACAGTTTACAGTCCTTTGAGAACATGGTTGGTGGTATAAAATCATGTGACTCTCAACCCTGGAAGATGTTCATCAATATTATTTATTACCAGGATAAAAATGGAGGTAGAACCATATGTGACTCCATTTGTAATGGTTATGACCTCCATTTGTATGTTTGGTCAATGTCCTGTTATGATCAGTGATCTATACTGCATTTGTTATGAGAAATAAAGTGTTTGGAATAATTTTGGTAAAGAAGATATACTGTTCTAACACCCATTCTATTCTTGACTTTACCAGCTCAAAGGCTGCATAGATTTGAAAAAAAAAAAAAAACAGATGAGGAAAATATGACTCCTTTCTTCAGCTTTGACTCAGAAATGAAATATCATGGTATTAGCATGGATAGTTATCTATTTACTGGCTCTGGCATAGCTATTTTTATACTCCCATTTTAATTTCAGCTACCTATTTACTGCTGTGGTACATTTTAAAGATGTTAGGAGGGATTAGGATTCTGTCAGTATGTCCGCCAAATATTATAACAGATAGCAGGAAGTCATATGTTTGTGTAACACTGATTTCATTTTGCTAAACTATATTTTATAATTACAACTACAGATCATTTCTGTTTCCTGTGAAGTTATTAAGGAAAGGTAGATATGTGGGATTGCTACCAGTATGGGTCAGTAAATGGGTATTGTTGAATTGCACAGTTGGGTATCACCTGCTTGTTGCATGACGTGGCTAAGGGTAGCTGGGTTACAAAAAAGACCATAGAGAAGGGAAGGTGTCTGCAGAGACATGCATGGAAGAAAATTCAGCAAAGCTGTATTGCATTTAAAAAAATGAAAAGACCAATGGTTAGACCACAGCTGAAGATAAAAATGGAATAATCCACGTCAAGAAATAAATCACTTGCAGCTTCACAGTAGTGCCCTTTATAAAACCAAAAGTTGTAACTGAGATGTAGTAGTCAATGTAGGAAACGGTTCACTTGCAGTTTCACACCACTTTATTAAACAAGAGTAAGTGCTTTCGCGATCTAAGTCAGCTGATCGCTTCTTCAAACTCATAAAAACAGTTAGAACATTGGTATTTAAAATATGGTTCAACCAATGAAAACACATATAGAACTTTGACATAGACTAATTAAAATTGCATACATCAGTACATTCATTTGCCTTATATTCTGCATAAGATGAAATAAAATATACATATAACAGATACATGTTATGTAATAATCCATATTACTTAATGTTTTAGTGGTCTGGATTTTAAAAAAGGTTTCAAGGAAACAGCATTGTTCAATCCAGGAGACCTATCTGCCTGAAGTAGTAAAATCCATCTTTGTTCGGCTTCCTCTACCTTATTCCTTATATCACCTCCCCTCTTACTTTTATTTATTATTTCTAAAACCATGAAATTAAAAATATGTTTCCTATCTTCTTCTTCCACATGTTTTGCTAAAGCACTTGTGTCTTTTTTTATTTCTTATAGCTCTAAGGTGTTCAAGGATATGTTCGTTTAGACACCTATTGGTTTTGCCTATATAAAAGGCATGACAGACAGTGCAGAAGCTGAAATAAACCTAATTTTGTGTTCTGCAGTCAGCATAAAAATCTATATCAATTATAAATCCTCGTGTAGGATGTTTATATGCAGATTTATTATATAAATAGTCACATGCTGTACAATTTCTGCAAGGAAAAGTCCCCTGCCTATCAGAAATGATCATTCTTTCATTGTTTCTGGATTTATAACAGAGTTGCCTTTTTAAGGACCTCTTATTTCTAAAAGAAAAGCTGGGTCTATCTTCTAACAATTCTCTCAAGTCAGGATCCGACAATAAAACATTCCAATTCTTCTCAAAAATATTACAGAACCTTCTGATGTCACTTGAATAAGTTATAGGGAATCTAACTTTAAAATCATGACCTTCCTTGCTTTTAACATCTTCTATAGTATTTGATAAGAGCGGTTTACATCTCCCATCCCTATTTTCAATGGTATATTTAAAGCTTTCATTTATGTCTTTCTTACTATAACTCTGTTCAAGAAGTCTTTCTCTAATATAGTCATTGTCTTCACAAAGCCTTTATCTGTATTATGTAAGCAGCTTATTCTCATATATTGTCCTTTCACTACATTTTTGTGTACAAATGTTGGATGCATACTAGTCTTATGTAAGATACTATTTCTCCATGTAGATTTTCTATACATAGGTTCATAGGCTCGTACTAGGCTATCTGCCCTAGGGCATTTATAAGCCTAGCCAGAGTGTGTGTGGCTTTCACCACCCCTTGGGATGAGAATACTATGCTCATTTAGGGTTTAGTTTACTGTGCCTCTGTCTAGTAGTGACACAGAGATGACACCCGGGGTAAACCTACGATCTCCCATCCACTCATCAAAATTTCTCTTGAAGAGAGTTAGTGAGGGGCTCTGCCTAACATGGACTGGGATTCTGTTCATAGGTCCCTGTTGTAAGTTCGTCTAACACTGTCTTCTTAACCAAAACATCTAGGAACTCAATAGAGCCCCTGGAATGTTGACTAGTGAATCTTAGAAATTCAGTGGTGCTATGTAAGTACTCCACCATCTCTTGCAACTCTTCACTAGTACCATCCCATAACAAGAAGACGTCATCTACAAAACGTATATACCATACAATTTTGCCAGCATATTTATTGCTAGCACTTAATACATGATCTTTTTCCCATGCAGCCAATGCTAAGTTGGCATAGCTGTTAGCACAAGCCATGCCCATTGCTACACCAACTTTCTGTAAATAAAACTTGTCATTGAATATAAAGACATTATTTTCTAGGACAATATCAAGCAACTCACATATCAAATTAATCAGTGCTTTGAAAAACTTGTTTCAAGGTCAGAATATCACGTATTTTCTCAATACCCCATTTATTCGGTATCACTGTGAACAGTGAAGTGACATCATTGTCACAAACATATAATTTCTATTAATATTCCTGGTCTTATTATATAACAGTCACAGAAATGCCTTTGTTTCCCTTAGTATAGTCTGACATGATTTCAGGACTATTTGTAAATTTTGTTCAGTATAAATTGAGATGGCTTCTGTGGCCCATCCTTTACTGGATACAATAGGTCTCATAGGGGGCTGTGTGATGTCTTTGTGAATTTTAGGTAGACCATAAATAATGGGTATAGTTGGATGTTCTATCTGAAAGTAGTCAAACAATTCCTCTGATACATAATTAGTAATCAATAAGTCAAAAATATATACAGATATCCTGTCAATTATACCTTGTACTTGTCTCTCATTTAGTTCAACATAAGTATCTGTATCATTCAAAAGTTCCATCATTTTCTTGCAATAAAAAAAACTTATCCATTACTACTACACTGCCCCTCTTGTCAGCGGACCTAATTTCAATGCTGTGAGAATCCTTTAGTTCTGACAGTGCTTCAGTTTCTGATTTACTCAAGTTATAAAATCTAGGTGGAAGATTTTTAGCATGCATCTCTCTAATTTCATGTTCACACACATTAGTGAAAGTTTCAACTGTGGGATGTATCTTGGGTACAAAGGCACTAGGTTGTTTAAACATATTATCAAATACATTTCTTTTAAACATGGTTTTAAGTGTTAGGTTACGAGAAAATAACTTCAGCTCTTTTAATAAATCAGTTAATACTGTTTTCTGCGCTGGAATAAAGTTCAGGCCTCTATTTAACAATGAGGCTTGTGCATCAGTTAAAGAAAAGCTAGATATATTAATGACCAAGTTTTTTGTTGGCTCTTGCTCCTGGTGTTCATATATGCAGGAGGCACTTGTTCTCTCTGCTGTAATCGCGTTCTCCCTCTTTGATTCATGCTGCTCGACCTGTCCCTTATTGGCAGCGCCTTCTTTAACACAAATGGAAGGATTGAGGTTTGTGTAGCTTCCTTTTGCTCCAAAAAAGCTACTGAATCAGAATTAACACTGGAATCCATCCTTCTGTTAATGCAAGCCATTTGGAAAGTTTCTTTTGCCATTCCACCATTTTCAAATGTGGGAGGTTCTATACATACTCTCTCTGTGCTGACATCACTGTTCTCACAGGGATTCTGATTTAAAGGGGCAGTACTATGCATATTTGAATTTTCAGAAATCTGTACTGTAGTCAATTTTTCTACATTTTCTGTACTCACAGCTGTTCTTCTTGGCCACGAAAAGACCTCTTTACATTGAAATTCATTGAGGTCCCTTTGCAATTTTTTAGTTTTAGTATTCTGCAACCTCTTATCATAGCCCTGTATACTGTCAGCAAGTTCATCTAATTTACTGCCTAGTACCTCTATAGGAAAATTATTAGTCAGTTGTTCTTGTAGCCTCTTTATCTCATCGGCTAGCTCTTTTTCTAGTGGTTTAAAAAAAATCTATAAGCAAATGCATATAATCATAGCTAAGATGTAAATTTAAATTCTGCCATTTTTGAAGTAATTCAGGGTAGGTCTCACCATAAGTAGGCATATTTAATACTCTGAAACCTCTTGGCACTATTTTATATTTTAATGATGCTTCTAGATGAAACCTTTGCCACTGTAGCCTTTTAAAGCTATATAACTTATTCTCCAGATCTCTATACAGTTCAGTGAACTTCTTATGCGTATCATAGTCCACTTGTTCTCTTTCATTCACTGGAAAAATAGGGTTTAGCATCAAGGGGTTGGAATATATATGTAGTAGTCCAAGTAGTGGTTCACATTGAACCCTATTTTACCAGGAGCAAGAACCAACAAAAAACTTGGTAATTAATATATCTAGCTTTTCTTTAACTGATGCACAAGCCTCATTGTTAAATAGAGGCCTGAACTTTATTCCAGCACAGAAAACAGTATTAACCGATTTATTAAAAGAGCTGAAGTTATTTTCTCATAACCTAACACTTAAAACCATGTTTAAAAGAAATGTATTTGATAATATGTTTAAACAACCTAGTGCCTTTGTACCCAAGATACATCCCACAGTTGAAACTTTCACTAATGTGTGTGAACATGAAATTAGAGAGATGCATGCCAAAAATCTTCCACCTAGATTTTATAACTTGAGTAAATCAGAAACTGAAGCACTG